>NW_019154209.1:574568-699152 GCF_002288905.1 Enhydra lutris kenyoni | reverse complement strand
TAGTTTGGGGGTGGAGTCTTTTGGGTTTTCCATGTAAAGAATCATGTCATCTGCGAAGAGAGAGAGTTTGACTTCTTCATTGCCAATTTGGATACCTTTTATTTCTCTTTGTTGTCTGATTGCTGTTGCTAGGACTTCTAATACTATGTTGAACAAGAGTGGTGAGAGTGGGCATCCCGAATCGCTAATCAAATGTTGAAAAACAAAAATAAAACGGGGGGCATCACGTTACCTGATTTCAAGCTTTACTACAAAGCTGTGATCACCAAGACAGCATGGTACTGGCATAAAAACAGACACATAGACCAGTGGAACAGAGTAGACAGCCCAGATATGGACCCTCAACTCTATGGGCAAATAATCTTCGACAAAACAGGAAAAAAAATACAGTGGAAAAAAGACAGTCTCTTCAATAAATGGTGCTGGGAAAACTGGGCAACTATATGTAGAAGAATGAAACTCAACCATTCTCTTACACCATACACAAAAATAAACTCAAAATGGATAAAAGACCTCAACGTGAGACAGGAATCCATCAGAATCCTAGAGGAGAACATAGGCAGTAATCTCTTCGATATCAGCCACAGCAACTTCTCTCAAGATATGTCTCCAAAGGCAAAGGAAACAAAAGCCAAAATAAACTTTTGGGACTTCATCAAAATCAAAAGCTTCTGCACAGCAAAGGAAACAGTCAAGAAAACAAAGAGGCAACCCACGGAATGGGAGAAGATATTTGCAAATGACAGTACAGACAAAAGATTGATATCCAGGATCTATAAAGAACTCAAACTCAACACACACAAAACAGATAATCATATCAAAAAATGGGCAGAAGATATGAACAGACACTTCTCCAAAGAAGACATACAAATGGCTATCAGACACATGAAAAAATGTTCATCATCACTAGCCATCAGGGAGATTCAAATTAAAACCACCTTGAGATACCACCTTACACCAGTTAGAATGGCCAAAATTAGCAAGACAGGAAACAACATGTGTTGGAGGGGATGTGGAGAAAGGGGAACCCTCTTACACTGTTGGTGGGAATGCAAGTTGGTACAGCCTCTTTGGAGAACAGTGTGGAGATTCCTCAAGAAATTAAAAATAGAACTTCCCTATGACCCTGCCATTGCACTACTGGGTATTTACCCCAAAGATACAGATGGAGTGAAAAGAAGGGCCATCTGTACCCCAATGTTTATAGCAGCAATGGCCACGGTTGCCAAACTGTGGAAAGAACCAAGATGCCCTTCAACGGACGAATGGATAAGGAAGATGTGGTCCATATACACTATGGAGTATTATGCCTCCATCAGAAAGGATGAATACCCAACTTTTGTAGCAACATGGACGGGACTGGAAGAGATTATGCTGAGTGAAATAAGTCAAGCAGAGAGAGTCAATTATCATATGGTTTCACTTATTTGTGGAGCATAACAAATAGCATGGAGGACATGGGGAGTTAGGAGAAGGGAGTTGGGGAAAATTGGAAGGGGAGGTGAACAATGAGAGACTATGGACTCTGAAAAACAATCTGAAGGGTTTGAAGAGGTAGGGGGGGTGGGAGGTTGGGGGAACCAGGTGGTGGGTATTAGAGAGGGCATGGACTGCATGGAGCACTGGGTGTGGTACAAAAACAATGAATACTGTTATTGAAAATTAAATTTAAAAAATGATTAAAAAAAACATTAAAAAATATTTCTCTTGATTCTGTGTTGAGATTAGACTACAGGGGATAAAAATGGAGGAACAGTGAGATGAGTTAGCAGGGTATTTGTAGTTTTCCAGGTAAGAAATGATGATGGTTCTGGCCAAAGTGACAGCAGTGGAGATGGTAAGAAGTGGTCAGATTCTGGAAACATTCTGAAGGAAATTCAACAGGATTTCCCTACAGCTTGGATACAGATTGAGAGAGAACGATGAGTCAGGGATTATCCAAATTTTTTACTTGAGCAACTGGAAAGATGAAGTTGCCATCTACTACTACTGCCATCTATTATGAGGGAGGGCAGAGGAGAAGCAAGTTCGGGAAGGGGAGATCAGGAGTTACATTTTGGATATATTTCCAGGTGAAAATGGTTGTACATTACTTTCCCCTCTTACCCCTATTTATTCCTTCTGCAACTCCAGTTATTCATTTATGAGAACTTCTCATTGTTTTCCACATATTCTAACCTCTTACCTTCGTCCTCTCTCTTACTCTATGTGCCATTTGCTGAGTAATTTCCTAAGATCTGTCTCCCAGTTAAACGATCTATTCAACAGTGTCTGTTTCATTCATTATTTAATTTCAATTATTGCATTTTTCACTTCTAGAAATGTTTTGGTTCTTTTTTTCCCATTTGCCTGTTGTTTTTAAATAGTGTTTTGTTGAGGGAATTTGGAAGGGGAGATGAACCATGAGAGACTATGGACTCTGAAAAACAATCTGAGGGTTTTGAAGGGGCGGGGGGTGGGAGGTTGGGGGAGCCAGGTGGTGGGTATTATGGAGGGCACGTATTGCATGGAGCACTAGGTGTGGTGCATAAACAATGAATTCTGTTTCGCTGAAAAGAAATTTTAAAAAAAGTGTTTTGTTCTTTTATGTTTTTAATTTATTCTTTTATATCCATAATCAATTTTAACATACCTTATTGGAATCCTTTATTATCTGAAGTTCATGGAAGGTTAACCCTACTATTTGTTGTGTTTGCTCTTGCTTATTGTGAATTAATTTATGTTCAACTGAGTTGTATTTATGAAATTCTTGTTCAACCTGTTTACAGACATGTTCATACTGAGAGGTTTGGTGTTTGCTTTTGCCAGATGCCCCAGAGAGACCATTTCTTCTGTACATTTCGTAAGTTGTGGATTCTGGAACCACATGAGCAGTATAGGCTTGAATCACAAACCCATGTGATGCTTCATTACCTGATTAAGAATTCACATAGGAGAAAAATTTGTCCCCTTACAAAGCCCAGGCCAAGACAGACAAGCTACCTCATTGTGTCCATATGCCAGTGGGAAGTATATTTTAGAGAATATACCTTTCCCTGAGGATATAGATCTTTGAGGACTTCCTCATCTCAAGTGGGTCCATGAGCTTATCTCCTATGTCTTTTGTGTTGACTCAATCCCCTAGGTGCTACTTATTATGCTTCTTGAACTGGGTAATGATTACACAGATGTGTTCACTTTGTAACAATTCCTCAATCAGTACAGTTGGAGTTTGTACCCTTCTCTGTATGCATATTATACTTCAATTAAAAATTATATAAAAATCTACAAGTATTTAAAAATCTGCAACATGTTAATTCTCTCCAAATTGATCTACAAATTTAATGCAATTCCTTTCAAAATACCAGCAAGGTATCTTTAGGCACAGAAAAGCTTTTATTTTAAAATATATATAAAAAGGCACAGGGCCTGGGATACCTAAACAACCTTGTGAAAGAAGAATAGAGCGGGAGGAATCACTCAACTTGATATTAAGGTTTACTATATAGCTACAGAATTCAAAACAGTGTGGTATTGGTAGAAGGATAGAAACATATGATCAATGGAACAGAATAGAAACTCCGGAAATAGACCCATATAAGTACAGCTACCTGATTTTTGACAAAGGGCAAAGGGAATGGAATAGAGAAAAGACAGTTTTCTCAACATGTGTTGTTGATATAATTGGATATTTCATAGGACAGAAAAGAACCTTGACCTAAACATCTTACAGTATACAAAAATTATCTAAAAATGGATGACAGATATAAATGTACAACATAAAACTATAAAACTTTTAGGACACTGGAGAAAATTTTCACGACCTAAGGTTAGTCAAAGAAATTTTAAGCATGACAATTTATAAAATAAGTAAAATTGATAAATTAGAATTTGTCAAAATTAAAATGGTTTGCTCTACAAAAGATACTAACAGAATAAAAGGATAAGCTACAGACTGGGAAAAATATTTGCAAAGAATTTATATCCTAAATACATAAAAAATATCAAATCAAAGAATTTATATCCTAAATACATGAAAAGTTCTCAAAGTTCAATTATAAGAAAACAAACAGACCAATTAGAAATATCAAAAAAACTTGAACAGGCACTTTCTACCCAAGAGGATATATAGATGGCAAATAAGCACAAGCAGAAGCAATGTGTTGTGTGCCGCCACCTTGTAACCATGAAGACGTATCCAAAGACAAAGTTACTACAAACATGAGGGCAGAACTGAGATAATCAGAACCAAAGCTCTGATTAAACTGTGCCTAAAATCCACATACTTCTAGACTTTGCAATTACATGAGTTAATGTTCCATGGTTCACTTGAGTTTTCTGTTATTTGTAATTTAAAACATCTTTATGCCTACCAATCTTATTATCAAAGTAAACAATCTTCAAGAATTAACTCCTCTCACCTCCGGGAAATTTTTCATGGCTGCTAAATGCTCTTTTTCCCTTTTTCTTTTGAGCTCCTCCAGTCCCAAGAGTGTAACATTCACTTTCTATTTCCCTGTTCCCCAGTCCCCTCTCCTCTACACACATATGCACATACACTGCAAACCCTTGTGGCATTTATGTTTTACCTCATTTTCCATTCTCTCCTGTTACAACACTGACCGCGGTGCAATGCAACATTCAACATTTGTCACACTGAATTGTGACCATGAGTGTTTGTCTCCCCCTGCAAGATTGTAAACTCCTGAGGGCTTGGCAGTCCCATGGCTCCACTCTTCTCTGCTTCACTGTTTCATGTACTGACCTATAAAGATGAGGCTCTGCAGGGGGATTGGAGAGGTAGTAAGGCATCCATTCAAGCTTGTTTACTAGTGCTCATTGCCTTATGACTTCACTGGAGAGGGAGCCACTCAGGCTCTCTCCACCTGGATCATCTATTTTCACACATTTCAAATCCTACACATTCAAACTCAAGGGCTATTCTGGAAGGGGGAAGGGCTGTGATTGACTGGGAAGGGACATGTGGGAACTCCCTGGGTCAAGGATAATGTTCTGTATCTTGATAGGAGTGTAGGTTACATAGGTATATACACTTATTAAAACATATGAAATTATACTCTTAAGATACCTGCATTTCATTTTATGGAAATTTTAGCTAAAAAATTACAAATGTACATTCAACTCTAGTTAATGGCATGCATGCAGAAGTGTTCAGGAGACATATACAAATGTCCAATTTGAAGTACATAAAAAATAAGATGGGTTGATGGAGAGATAGAAGGATGAATAGATATGTGTGACAAAGCAAGTGTAGTAACATGCTAATTGTAAAATCTAGATGGTGGATATATATATGGGTATTCACGGAACGATTACTTTTTTTTCCCCAAGACTTTATTTTATTTATTTATTTGAGAGAGAGGGAGAGCACAGAGGAGTGAGAGGGAGAAGCAGATTCTCTGCTAAGCAGAGAGCCCAATGTGGGCTCGACCCCAGGACCCTGAGATCATGACCTGAGCTGAAGGCAGATTCTTAACTGACTGAGCCACCCAGGCTC
This sequence comes from Enhydra lutris kenyoni, assembly GCF_002288905.1. Taxonomy (NCBI): domain Eukaryota; kingdom Metazoa; phylum Chordata; class Mammalia; order Carnivora; family Mustelidae; genus Enhydra; species Enhydra lutris. The sequence continues at coordinate 693,655 of NW_019154209.1, read as the reverse complement.
CCTTACTTTAACTTTGTGAATGTTCAAAAATGTTCATAGTAAAATGTCAGGGGTAAAAAGGGAGTGTGGTTTAACGTCTCTAGTATCCTCACAGCCACTACCCTGGTTTAGACCTCATTGCATCTTAACTGGGATCTTGCAACCCCTTTCACACTGGCCTCCACACTAATCCACTTCTGTCTCTCCTGCCCCAAGGATCACCAGAGAAAACATCCATGATCAGATCCCTGCCAACCGCCTTAGCTCCATTCCCTAACACTTGCCATCTTACTCTAGCCTTTACACCAGCTTACTCAAGGGCTTATAGTTCCACCCACACAACAAGCTTCAACTTTCCACTTTTGCTTATGCTATTCCTTTTGCTTGGAATGCTCTATTCCAATACATTCTTCTGCCTTCCCTTGCCTACTGAATGCCCTTCGATATTCAACTCAGAATTCCTAAGTCTTTTCTGCTTCTCAGACAGGGTTTGATCTCCTTTTTTCATACTTCAATAGCACCCCATATTTATTTGTAACATAATATTTATCCCAGCACGCTGTACTTGGGTTTCCAAGTCTGGGTACTAAAACTTTTGCTCCTTGAAGATCAAGCCCTCCAAAGGCGTGCACAGGGACAGACACAAGAGGGTTTAATAAACCATTGTAAAACTGAACCAGTGATATTGAATTAGCATGGATGATACTCTGGCACTTTTCACCAACTTCGTGTCCTGGATTTAGTTGTATCTCCTCTACAGGAGTGTAAAGCTCACCACATTTATTGACTCAGTCATTTCTCTATGTCTTTCAAGCACTTTCATATGAAGCCAACTCATTTTCCTGCCATGGTTTGGAATATTCTCTTCAATTCCTTTGAAGGCTTGTTATATTTCTGTAATCTTTATAAGATTATAGGATTTATTGGGAAAATTTTAAGTGGGTAAAATTCACTGATCACCTGAGTGTCAGATGTTGAATTAAGTTCTTTAAAGAAACTAGCTACTTTAATTCCTCCCAACAACCCTGTGAGGTAAGAATTATATCTTTATTTTACAGATGATGAAACTGACTCAAGGAAATATAAAGTAGCCAGCTCAAGATTACATAGGTCGTAGAGCTGGAATTCAGTCATTGGTCTTTTCAACTTCCAGGCACATCCTTCTACCACAGACCATTGTCTTCAGGTTGGGCCAGGTTCTGAAAAGCCTTGAAATCCAGAAGGTATAAGAAGAAGCAGGAAGCCAGGAATGTTCTTGTGCAGGACGGGATGATGAAAAGAGGACTTTCAGGAGATAACATTGAAAAGCTGTGTATGATAGAATGGAATGTGAGGGAGGCTTACTGGGCTCCTGACAAGAAAAATATAAAATGGGTATTGTAGATCTCTTACCACATTCATAGGTGTATGCTGGCATTATGTTGTGGTCCTATGGGGAAGGAGAGGGCCTTAAAAGGTGAGCTATTTTGAGAGCTAAAAAGCCAAAAGTGGGATAAAGGAGTGCAACTTCTGTCTTGTGGGTTGTATGAGTGGACAACTCCATGGGTCTGCCTCCTGGAAATAGCCTAGGATATCTGACCTTTATGAGATGTACAAGTCCAAGAAAAGGTCAGAATTGACTTGACAGTCGGGTGAAGGCTACCTTAGGGAAGTGGCATTTTATGGGGCATTAGAAGATAAGATGGTGCCCTCTCCGCCCCTTCTTCAGTAACTTCCTCACTGGTCTTCCTGACTTCATCTTGCTTCCCCCGAATCCACTCCTGAGTTGACCGACAAAGGGATATTTTTAAAAAGCCAGTTGGATCATGTCATTTTCTGCTTAAAACCCTTTAGTAGTTCTGTTATTCATGGGATACAGTTAAATCTTTCGACTAACATCAAAATTACATCTCCTCCAATTACATATCTGATATTAAAAATAAATATCATGCCTAAAAACTAATCAACTTTGATCATGTCTTCTCCAACTACACATTACCTCTTGGAGATTCTTCATGATGACCCCCCAGGTGAAAGTCACAGCTGCAGTTATACTTAATTGCTTGTCCTCTATACACACGTATGCCCCCCTCCCACTTGTTTTTATTCATGCTATTGTCTTGGCTTGAACTATTCTTCCCACTGTTCTCCGCCAGACTGGCTAATCACTTTAAATGCTTCAGCTCAGGCCTCACCCCTGACAGGAAGACCTACCGGCTTCCTGAATTCCCTGCTTTTCCTCAGGACAGATTCCCTGACTAGCATCTTGTGCTCATCTCTATCACCACACTGTACCATGTGGTGCTCTTCTGCTCCATTCAGTTTAGTGGAGAGCAAGTGCCATTTCAGTCAACTTGGCATGAACAGGGTCCTATTGGAAAGGGAAGGGCCTGTGTACTTGAGGCAGGGAATGCAATACGAACAAGCAGAATTGGGGATCTGTTTCGGTTTGGGAATCAACAGTATCCAGAAAGTTTGGGGGCGACCATGCTTCTAGAAGTTTTCATAGTTGAAATAATTCCATCTGGGCAATGTAGAAACTGAGATCCAAACAATGAGAAATATCACCCAGATTACTTGGTCACTGAGAAGGCAGGCTCTTAGTGACAAGTCCTATGTACTTTTCTACTCCATATTGGAAAGAGGAAAGACTGAAGTTGGGTGCTCTTGTTTTCCTAATTTTTAGACAGGAGCCTCTGATCTGCTGGCACCTCCTGCCTAAATGAGAAGGTGACCAAGACTCTAGTTTATCCTTTAACCTGAGGCTGGTGACAGTGCTTTGGGTCCCTCCCTGGGAAGGGTGGGTTGGGAGCTGATGACAAAGAGAACCCACCCCACCATTCCTGCAAAGGCTCTGAAATCCCTCCCCTCTTTTCTGAAGCGTTTCTACCAGAAGACACAGCTCCCCATGGCCCAGACAAGAACCTTTGCTCTTTACATCCTAATACAAAGATTCAGATTGAAAGAGTGGGAGGAGGCCATTTAGCCAGTAGGTGTCAAAACCAGAGAGTCATCCCAGACCCAGAGTAGTAGAATCTCTAGGATAAAGAAATTCTCATTGGGTCCAAACTCCTTTTACAGTGAGTCTCAGACAGTAAGCAGTCTATCCTGGGTCACACAGAGTCAGGGCGGTAGTGGATCTAGAACTGAGGCTCCTGACATTATCCCAGTGGGCTCTCTTCAGGACATAATTCTCAATGCTACATTTTGCACACAACAGGTGCTCAATAAACATCTGTTGGGTCATTGATCTGCAAAAGATTTTCTAAGACAGTGAGGGTAAAGAACATTAGTTTTGGAGTCAGAGAGATCCTTCTGTGGAAGACCACTGGCAAACTTCAGTCTCCTTCACTGTAAAATAGGACTAACAACCATCTCAAAGGTTGTCAGTGAGAATTAAATGGGATATCCTAGTAAAACCCCAAGCCCATGCCTGGCACAGAAAAGGCACTTAATAAATAGTAGTGGTTATCAGTAAGCTGTGGTATAGTGATAAGAACACAGACTCTGGAACTAGGCTAGCCCTACAACTTAAGATGTTTGATGCTGCAAGGTTTCTTTGCCTCTGTTTTCTGCATCTGCAGAAATGAGGATGTCAGTGAGGACAAAATGAATCAATATACACAGAACACTAAGAGTAGTGTCTAGCACAAGGAAATGAGCGTGTCATGTTAGCTCTAATAATTATATTCTATCCCTTGAACTGGACCTAAGCATATTAATCAAGTTCAGCCTGGAGGAGCATTTCAGAAAAAGAGAGAGGAAGAAAAACAAACCCCCCAAACTCCACATTCAAAGAGCATACAGGTGTAGCTACAAAAATAGCCCATGGGAGATATGGAAAGGCTTCCCAACAAACTTGTCAGGCCACTCTGAATTGTTGCCCCCTTTGTTTTCTGTTCACTGTACTTCTTTTTTTTTTTAAAGACTTTATTTATTTGACACACAGAGAGAGAGATCACAAGTAGGCAGAGCAGCAGGCAGAATGAGAGGGGGGAAGCAGGCTCCCTGCTGAGCAGAGAGCCTGATGTGGGGCTCAATCCCAGGACCCTGAGATCATGACCTGAGCCGAAGGCAGAGGCTTAACCCACTGAGCCACCCAGGCGCCCTCACTGTACTTCTGATGATCTGTTTCTGGTGTGTCAACTGTATCTCTCATGAAGACTGGGATTCTGTCCCTTCCCCACCTCAATTGTAAGTTTGTGCTGAGTTCATGAAAGGGAGGGACAGAGAAAATATAAAGAGAAGGCGGCACTCCTGGACCCATCCCACCACTCACCACCCACTACCCACTACCCACCACCACCACCACCACCAAAAAAGAATTCCAAGCAAAGCAATTGCCAAGATAAATCACTTTTATCTCTATAGGAAAGGGAGGATCTAAAAAAAATATAAATTACATTAGTAACACAACATAAGAAAAAAAGAGGGGGAAAAAAACAACAGAGAAGTCTGTATGATGCTATTCTAACCTGTTTATAAAAAGGCCCTGCATCAGAAATTCACAATCCTACCCACTTCTAAAAATATATTTAGACATGTACAGAAGCGGTGGGCTTGTTTTTAAATTGTTTGCTTTTTTTGTAAAAATATATTAAAGGTGAATAGAAATCCTCTCTCCCTGCCCCCTATCCAACCCCCAGCTCTGTGCTGGGGATTGGAGACCAGAGGTAACTCTCACCATGTTCTACACCTTAGTTACTACCACTCCCAACCCCTCCCCAACTTACTTCATCACTTAGAACCTGATAACATTAAAAAAAAAAAAAAAAAGCACACTAGCCTCTTTGGAAAAGCATAACTCTGAGGGTAAACTTGCTTTTCATTTAAAACACAAAACAACAAACAGGAGGCTCTGAGAGCCCAACTAAAGTAAATGGAAACCCAGTCAAATGGAGGTTGGGTTTCAGTTCCACAGAAACTTCTAACAAAGAAACAGAGGGGAAAGAGGCCCGGAACCAGGGGGATTTGCTAGCAATTAGCTGCCTTTGAAAGATCAAGGGGGTGGGTGTTAATGGGCAGAAGGGCTGGGGTCCTGGTCTTGGTTACAGCAGTCAGGGCCTAGTCAGACAGTTGCCTACACAGGGACACAGGCTGCCCCCCTTCCCTCCCCTCACTACCCTCTGCTGCCTTGAAATCCCCAAGAAAGCAAAGCTGGGTGGAAACAGAGGAGAGGGGAGTGGGGACCTCACATGCTAGGGGGGAGGTAGCCAGGCTTTTTGCCTTTGGTGTGACTAGATGGAGGACTGCATGGCCCCTGGAGTTCCCAAAATTAAAAAAAAAAAAAAAGCAGATGGTTTTAAGGGACCCCTGATTCCAAATAAGGAGAGTAGATGTGGGCTGTAGAGAAAAGAGAGACAAATTGGAGACACAAAGACGACATGGGAAGCCTCACATACTCCTGTGGCCTGCATGGTAGCTGTTAAGTTCCCCAGAAGCACTGGGCAAACTGGGGTGAGGTCGAAGTGGGAAGTAGAGGGCAAGGATGCTCTCTACTTGCGCAGTACCAAAATGGAGGGAGTGGGACATTCTCCATCCAGTCCAGGGTGCCAGGGAGGCAAGACAGGCAGAGGTGGAGGGAGTTAGGGGGAGGAGAAGGAACAGGGAGAGGGGTTGGGCATTGTCTGGACTACAGAGACATCCACAAGGGGAAGACAGGGAGTGGAGGATCAGAAGATCTGCTCCTTTACAGATGGGCATCTCCTCTCCCAGGCTCAGGCTCCCGAGTAGTGCATCTGCACTCTGCTTGGGCGTTGACCTGATGTCTGGGAGCACAAAGGCCAAGAAGTGAAGATGTGAGTTCTGAGGTCTTCTTCAGACCAAGACCTCAGGTGGGGAAAGAAGCAGGGAGGCTCCTGATGGAGAACCCAGGGGTGAGCTCTCCTGTCACATCCTCTCCAGAAGGTCCAGACTGTGCTCTGTGGTACAGGTGAAGAGAGCAGGCTGTACATAGGGCCAGGGTTATCTGCTTCAGTGGTAAGAACTCTCAGACTTTTGGAAGATGGTTTTTCACCTGTTGGGGCCCAGCTACAGCCATGTGGATAATGTTCTGTGGGACCTCAAAATCCAGGCAAATCCCTGAAGTTCACCCTGGGACAGGGGACCTCATCTGTAACCACCCGAAAGTAGCTTCCTCCAGTGGGCTCCAAAGTCATGGTCAAAGGCTTGGGTATCAGTCCTCTCCCCACCTTGAGAAGTGATAGAAATCTCTCTTCTTCCCAAAGGTGAGTCAAGTCAGCCCATAACCTTTCAAGCCCACCTCTGAAAATGGCCCATGGTGGGGCAGGAAGGAGACTCCGGAATCTCCTCTTTATTTTCATGAAGCATTTGGCAAGAGGGGGCAGAGGCTAGACCCTTCTCCTAAGAACAAGTCTGGAATGGGACATGTCCACTAGGCTAGGGGGAAGAAGGGGAAGGAAATATGGGCAGAGGGGGACAGGCTTCTGGAGATAGGGTGGGAGCTGCAGCAAGTGTTGAGCACTGGGCGTCCCACTTCATGACTAGGGAAAGAACAAGGGACCCAGGCTCACTTTATGCCTCTCCTGAACCTGTCTTCCAGCTTTAAGTGGGGATAAGAATAAAGGGCAGACAAGGCTGGTAAAAAGGAAATGGGCTGGAGCAGCAGAAAAGAGGGCTCAAGTCAGCCAGAAACCTCTCCCATTCACTGCTACTCAGAGGTATGGAGAAGGCAGGATGCTTTAGTGGAAGTAGGGAAGGGAGTTAGGGGAGTTGGTGCAGGAGCCCGTTGGGGAGTCCGTGCCTTTGGTCAGTTCCAAGAAAGCAGGACAATGCGCCTCAGCACCTTGTCTGGGGCAGAAAGGATCCAGGAGTGCCCCGAGAGTTGACAATGGAGAAGGCAATGGGGGTGAAGGGGTGAGGGGCAGGACATGAGGGGGCTCACAGAAGTAGTTTGCCATTTCTGTGGATTTTCAGGATACGGCCAAGTCTCTGCTTTGCTGTGGCCAGACCCTTTTTAGGACGCTTTCCTGTGAGGAAAAGAGAGGTAAATAAGAGGCTGTGGCACCGGCTTCATAGCAATTCCAGTATCAACTATCTTCAGTCTACCCCCCCTCCTCTGTTCCTCTGCCCACAGAGTCTCCCCATCCTTATACAGCTCCAGCACATATTGGGCAAGAAGGCTTCCTTAACCACTTCCATCCAATACCACATGCCTTGGTTCTTCCTATGACCTCCCGCAGCAGCTATTAACCCCCTGGTTAGTCTATCTGGTTCCTTTTCCTCAGATTTCTTTGGTCCCAATCATTTTTCTTCCTAAATTCTGTGGGGCTGTGGTTATGCCTCCCTGTCCTCTTATCCTGAGCACTGTTATTAGCTAAGAGCCTGGTTAGTGATTATATTTGGTGTCCCAGAAGGTGCTATCCCCAAGGCCTTTTTTCATTAGAAACCCCCATCTTCAAAAAAAAGAAAGAAAACCCCATCCTCATTACCCAAGGCCACACTGACCTCACTACCCTTGAGCTGCATGCTCTAGGGACTGGGCTTTGAGGGCCAAAGTAAGGAAAAGGAGGGATTAAGCACTCGTCCCATCACCTCTTCCTCTCTCCACACATCAAATCATCTCTCAGGTCCCATGTGACCTCCTCCGTATTTGATCAATTTATCCCCTCCCTCTCTGTTCCCTCTGCTATAGCCTCAGCCTCTCTTCACTGCAGCCTGAACCTATGTACATGCCTCCTCCCTAGACTTCCCACCTGCAGCCCACCCTCTGGTTACCAGAAGGCTCCTTCTAAACCCACACCTGAAATTCCTCTGTTTAGCACCAGTTAATGTCTCCTCATGGCCTAAGAGATCAAATCCAAGCATCTGAGGTTGGCCATCAGTATCCCTCCCAGGTATTCCCATCTACCAGAGTGCTTAGGGTTTGGAGCTGGTGACCCTAAGATCCTTCTCAGTTTTGCAACCATATGGCCATCATACCTTGTCCTGCTTGATTGCTCTGGGAGCCAACTGAAGGGCGCCGCTGGGTCAAGAAGACACCAGGGGCCATGGGTGTGGTGCTGCGGTTCGCCTGGGCCATACCAAAGGCATTGGGACGAGCAGTATATTCGTGGTCAGCAAGACTCCCTGAGAGGGCCTCTTGTTTAGGCTCAGGAGGAGGCGGGGGCGAGGAGGAGGTGAGAAGCTGGGGTGTAGTGGCCAGAGCTGGAGCTGGTGCTGCCACACTGAGAATGGACTCCTGAGGGCGAGGCTGTTCTACCTCCTTCAGTAAAGGCTTCTTCTTGATATATTTCTTCTTTTGGGCTTTCTGCAGCTCCTGAAATACAAGCCAGGTGGAAGGAGAAAATTCAGAAGTGGAGAAAAGAAAAGAATTGCCCAGAAAGGAAACTAGACACTGGTCAATGTGGTCCTGCAGCCCACCCCCACCCCAAGTCTAGCCTGGATGTTTGTATACACAAGGCAGAGGCCTTCTAACACCTAAGAACATCTCTTTGGTACCATCCATCCTTAAGTTACCACTGCCATGAATCAGTACAGTGGTAACAAAAAGGTAAATGAATTCAGAGACTTGGGTTTTGGTCCTAGCAACTGCCATTTATGAAGTGGACAATGGACACTTCTAATAAGAATAGCTGAATTTATGACAGCAGCTAAGGCCCTTTGTACAGTTGACACTTGAAAAACATAGGGGTTAGGGATACATGTGGGCGAAAAATCCACATTTTAACTTTTGACATCCCCCAAACTTAACTACTAATAGCCTACTGTTGATTGGAAGCCTTACTAATAACATAAATGGTTGATTAACATATATTTTGTTATGTTAAATGTAATATTATAATAAGGTAAGTCAGAGAAAAGAAAATATTAAGAAAATCATAAGGGAGAGAAAATACATTCATAGTACTACTATAATTTAAAAAATCTACTATAATTAAAAAAAAAAATCTATGTTTGAACCTACATAGTTCAAACCCATGTTGTAAAAGGGCTAACTGTATACTTCATTTATTCCTCATAGTAGCCATGAGAAGGAAAATGCCTCAGGTTATAGAGGAGAAAACTAAGGTACAGGGATATTAATAAGTTGAGCCCAAAGCCTCACAGGTGAAAAGTTGTTGGGTCTAGGATTCAGCCAGGTCTAACTGAATACCCACCGTGCACACTTCTCAAAAACGGACCTCTGGGTGTGAAAGAGTAGTAGCTTTGGAATGAAAGAAACTTGGGTTCAAATCTAGGTTTGTGTTCCCTAAATGGGATGACCCTTGTCAAGTTACTTACTAACCTTTGTGAATCTCAATCGCCTTATCTGTAAAATGGGCAAAATAAATCTGTTTTTTAGGGTTGCCAGAAAGATTAAATAATGGTGTAAAAACTCATAGCACATAATAAGTACTCAACAAATGGAAAACTATTATTCTATGTTCATCTCTTACAATGGTTTCTCTTCCTCTTGCTGGTCTTTTCTTTTAATAGAGGACTTGGCAATCCTCCAGGTCACTGGGTCTTAAAAACCTCAATTCTGGATGGGAGGGATGAATAAGGAGTTGTGTCAATTCTCCCAACATCTTGGATTTCATCCATCCACTGCTTTATGGATCTACTATCCACTGTGTAGTGGGTACCTGTATAGTGGGCATCTGGAGCCCTGAGAACCTGGAAAGGTGGTGCTGAGAGCATGTGAACGACTTCACCTTCTGAAATGCTACACAGCCACACAGACCAACTCAGTGATTACATTTCTTTGCCTTGGCAACACGGGCCTACTCCTGCCTTCGGAAGATCTGACAGGCTGTGGCTATCATAGGAATTTCTGGGGGATAAGAATAATAATATTAGTAATACATGCCAGGTACTGTTCTATAATTTAACTCATTTAATACTCAGAAGAAGTATGAGAAGAAAGAATGAAAATCCCATTTTTAGGAGAAGAAACTGTGGCACAGGGAGATTAAGTCATTTTTCCAAGGTTATAGGACCAATATGTGACCAAGCTTGGATTCAGACCTAAGCCATCCGGCTTCAGAATCTCTTTTCTCAACCACACTGCTATTCCACCCATACCAGAAAGTACATTTCTAACCCCCATTTCTCTCACCTGAATCCAGAAATTATCTATTCACACCTCGATCACATAGCCTAAATTTTTCTATTGTCATTGCCAATCTCCTTGTATAATTCATCCAGATTCCCTCACTAAAGACTAGACCATCTTAGGACAGGACCACTTACACCTTGCCAATCCTTGCTCAAAAACCTGTTAGTATATCTGACATTCATGTTTGGTCATTCATACTTACCCAATCCATAATGATAACACTGAAAAACTAACACATCTATAGTACTTTGCTCTGCGGCAAATGCCATGCTCACAGCTTTCCCACACATTACCTCATCTAATCCTCAAAGTTTATGAGGAAACTGAGGCACAGAGAAATCAAGTAATGTGCTAAAGTGGTAGAGTGAGGATTCGAACTCAGGCAGGCTGGCTCTACAATCCCTTTTTAAATCTGAATCTATCTTATTCCAGTTCCCAACATGCAGCTTCCAATGCAGAAATATCTGCTCATTCATTCATGCATCCATTCACTCACTCGCCCAACATGGATTAAACACATATTTAGTATAGTGGGGATATCAAGTTAAATTAGATATACCCCCACCCTTGAGGCACTCACAGTTTAATAAGGGACACAGGAAAGCATACTTACAAGTACCATGAGAGAATACTACAGAAGCACAGAAAGCCACTGAAATAAACTGGTGGTAGGTGGTATGAAAGAGTGTTAGGTAAGGCATCTGAAAGGGATGATCCCCAATGGGCAGAGGGAACAACCTGTGCGAAGGCACAGAGGCATGAGACAGTGTGATGTACACTAAGTGAACTACAAGCACCACAGTGCAATAGTATGGCTGGTGCAAAGCACGTGCATGAGGGGCTGGTAGGAGGTTAGGGAGGAGAGGTGAATACAGACCAAATTAACAGGACCTTGGGTGCTTTGCCAAGGATTTCCCTTCTCCTGGGATGCCTCTTGTTCCTTCTAAAAGTTGAGCCTGCCAAACCACTTCCAAATTTCAAATTCTCTTCTTTGAGGTCATCCCTGACCAAACCGAACAGAAGTGAACTCCTTAGGAGGCACTAGTAGTTTTCACACCTTTAATTAATTTATCTGTTTATTTAAAAGAGTAAACCCCCCCTCCCTTTTTTTCCAAATTACATCTTAGATGGCACCAGGATATACATAACAGAAGTTCTGGTCAAAGAAGGCCTGCTTGTCTGCTTGGTCTCTGCTGGCTCCCAACAACAGCCATTGAGACATTTCTAAGCAACTCTAGAGCTCCATATAACAGCATATTAAAAACATCGTTCTATTAAATTTTATTTAAATAGGATATAATTATTAAATTATATAAACATTTAACTATTTTATTGAAGTAGCAAGTAACAGGAAATTTGAAGTTAGAGGATATGAGTTTGAATCTTGTCTCCTCCATTTACTGGCTGTATTATCCTGGACTAGTCACTTAAAGAGAGTCTCATTTTCTTCACCTGCAAAATGATGAAAATATCACCTATTGAACAGAGCCACTGGCAGATTATACAAAACATTGTACATGAAAGTACCTAGCGGAAAACAGATGCTCAGTAAATGCTCTAAGCAATAGGATGTTGCCTAAGGAGCCAAGGGGATGTTAATAAGGAGAGAATCAAAAAATTCAACTCTAACTGTTCCCAGGGTTGCTGAGTACAGTATACACATTAAAGAACTTTGCAAACTGTAACCTGCTAGGAGGTCAAGTTGGTTCTAGTGAAGTAACCCTTTAGGACAAAAACCAGTGGATAAAGTTTTCTTAGAAAGTAGAGGGTAAATATTAAGGCAATAATATTTGGTATACTTCTAGTTCTTTCTTTTGTTGTGAATTCCTCCTTCTAGTCATTTTGCCCAGAGAAAAATGGATGAACAAGAGAACAAAATAAAAAATGTCAACCATGACCCAAGCAAAATACTCATACATGGATTATAAGAACTAGCATAGAGGATCATAGAGGAAGGGAGGGAAAACTGAATGGGAAGCCATCAGAAAGGGAGAAAAACTATGAGAGACTCTTACCTATAGGAAATAAACTGAGGGCTGCTGGAGAGGAGTTGGATGGGAGAATGGGGTTTTAGGTAATGGGCATTAAGGAGGGTACACGATATGATGAACACTGGGTGTTAAACGCAGCTGATAAATTACTGAACACTACATCTGAAACTAATGATGTACTATATGTTGGCTAATTGAATTTAAACTAAAAAAATAATATTTGGTATAGAGGACAAGGAAAGCCTCTCCCCAAAAAACAAATTCTGATACTGATTGGGAGGCTGAGAACTCAAATATACTCAGCTGGTAACCTCCTCAGGGCTTCATCTGAAGGCAAATGTTCTCATTCAAGGACAGAGAGAAGTTGGCCTGCTTGGTCTCCGCTGGCTCCCAACGACTGCCTCTGAGACATTTCTAGTTTTTGTCCTAAAGGCAAACTGGGATCAGTAGCAGGGCCACTGCCTGGGTGTCAGCACCTACCTGCTGGGCTAGCTTCGCAGCTGCTGCAGCCAAGCCTGTCTCAATGGAAGCTACCCGGGTCCCCTCACGCACAGGACGGTCCTGCTTTGGTAGAGTTGGGGTCACACGGGCTGCAGAGGAAACAGGATGAAAACAATTATTTGAACGTCAAGCATATTCCCTACCTCTGAGCCTCCCCCAAAGGTGGTCTCATCGGTCTCCCAGCCTCTAGCTTTTTACAAAGTCTGATTTTGTTTCCCATCAGGTAAGAAGCTAATTTACAAATGCTCAAAGTACACAAAGCATACAATGATTATAGGATAAAAGTTAAGTTTCCTAAACTGGCATTTAACGTTGTCCATGTCCTGCTCCTGGCTTACCCACCTCCTCAGCCTTATTTCCACATCCATATTCTCAGCTTTTCTAGACAGAATGGATTCCTTATTCTATCTCCAGAATATGTACAGCTCATCATCTTTCTACTTTCATCCTCACCATCCACATTACCTACAGTACCCTCTTTCCTTTGGCCACATCTTCAAAACCTGACTGTCCTTCAAAGGTAAGCTGAAATCAACCTTCTGTACACAAACCTCTAGGACCTGTCTTGCTCACATTGGTCTCTCCCTCTCTGAACTTAAGATGTATACCAGTCACTTCATATATAGCACCACACCATCCTGTCTCATTCCCTAACTTTGACGTGCTGTTATGCACATGTTATTTTGCCAGCCCAACAGGCTATGAGCTCCTGAAGAAGACTATCTTCTTGTATAACCCTTTTATAGTGCCTTAACAACCTTGAATCAAAAAGGAGTTATTTTTTAAAAAATAGTTATTTATCCCACATTTTACACAGTAAGTATATTTTACCAAAGAGCCCCAGATGATGAAGGAAAGCTCCTATTTACAGAAGAATGCCAGCTAATAAATGTAGAAAGAATGACAAAATTGGAAAATCACAGGTTTGTAAGCCCTAATAAAACAACTGATTCTAGGGACCTGGATAGTGACACAGTACCAAACTATTACATACATACTACTTGCTAGTCTCAACAAGGAAAAAACTAACTTTACAATGGTGAGATCATATCACCTCCTTAACTAAGTATTAACTTGATTATTACTAATAGTGAGACAGCTGACTTCATGTACCTCCTGATGCAATGCAATATGAAATTCACAGCATCACCTTGGAAGCAGTTTTGCCAAATATCTAAAATCAAGTAAGTGGTTCATATTACTTCCAGTTTTTAGGAAACGGAGATAAGAGAACGAGTTAAATGATACCATGAGAAAACAGTCAGACATTCTACAAGATAACTGCCCTAATGTTATTAAAAAGACAATGTCACAAGGAAGTAAACAAATCTAGAAGGTGGGATGGGTCATAGGACAATTATATTACTTTTTATAAGAAATAAATAGCACAAAACAAAAAAGGGGGTATGCTCTAGATTAAGAGAGACTCAAAAGGCATGACAGCCAAATGCTATGCGAACTCTGCTAGATCCTTATGTAACAAACCCACTGTAAAAATACCTTTTTATGGTTAGACAATTGAGGAAATTTTATTATGGATTTAGGATTAGATAATGTGCAGGAATTATCAAATTATTGCTAATTTTGTTATGTGTGATAACAGGATTGTGGTTATATGAGAAAATGTATTTTTTAGAGAGGTACATTAAAGTACATTGAGAGCAGGGAATGACAAAATATGTAGGATGTGCTTTAAAGAACAATTTTGAAAAAAGGGAACTAATAGATGAATCAAACATGGCAAAATCTTGATAACTATTGTTAGTGGTGGTTGTATGGGAATTTATTGTACTATTCTATTTTTAATTAATGAAAAAAGTCAATGTCACAGAAAAAAAGAGGTGGTAGTGGTACCAACCTAGATTTGAAGATTCCTTGGTTGGTTAGCTGCTGCTGCTGCTGCTGTTGTTGTTATTGTTATTATTAAAACATTATTATTATTATTATTATTATTAAAACCTTTCTGTATAAGTAGTATGCAGATTCTAGAATAAGCAATTCAGGAGGCTCAAGTCCCTTCTTTAAAGGCGGTATTTGTTCAAAAATGATCTGAAGCAAAGAGAACAAAGGAAAAAAGGGGTAGTAGGTTTGTTTATTTGAACAAATTATAGCTGAGAACTTCCCTAATCTTGGAAAGGAAACAGGCATTCAAGTCCAAGAGGCACAAAGAACTCCCCTCAAAATTAACAAAAACAGGCCATCACCAAGACATGACAGTGAAACTTGAAAAATACAAAGATAAAGAGAGAATTCTGAAAGAAGGTAGGGATAAAAGCTATTTAACCTACAAGGGTAGACACATAAGGTTATCAGTTGACATGTCCACAGAAACACAGCAGGCCAGAAATAAGTGGCATGATACATTCAAACTGCTAAGTGGGAAAAATATGCCAAGACTACTTTATCCAGCAAGGCTGTCATTCAGAATAGAAGGAGATATAGAGAGTTTCTAGGACAAGCAAAAACTAAGGGAGTTCACGAACACTAAACCAGTTCTGCAAGAAATATTAAATGGGACACTTTGAGCAGGAAAGAGAGACTGAAGGCAACAAAGACTAAAATGGAACAAGAACTTTACAGGTAATGCAATGGCAACCAAATTCATATCTATCAATAATTACTCTGAATGTAAATAGACTAAATGTTCCAATTAAAAGACACAGGGTATCAGAATGGATTAAAAAAAAATAAAAGCCATCAATATGCTACTTACAAGAGACTCATTTTAGAACCAAAGATACCTCCAGACTGAATGTGAGGGGGTGGAGAACCATCCACCATGCTAATGGAAAGCTGGAGTAGCCATATCTACATCAGACAAACTAGATTTTTTTGGAGGAGGGGGAGGGACAGAGAGAGAGAAAGAATCCCAAGCAGGCTCCATGCCCAGCACAGAGCCCAATGTGGGGCTTGATCTCACAACCCCGAGATCATGACTCAAGCCAAAAATCAAGAGTCAGATGCCTAACTAAGTCACCAGCTCAACCAGCCAGGCACACCCAGACAACCTAGATTTTAGACCAAAGACGGTAATAAGAGATGAAGAAGGGCACTGTATTACAATAAAGGTATTATCCAACAAGATCTAACAAACTTAACTATTTAGGCCCCTAAATCGGGAGTAGCCAAATATGTAATGAATTAACAACAAAATCAAAGAAACTCACTGACAATAATGTAATTATATTAGGAGACTATAAACCACCCCACTCACAGCAATGGACAGATCATCTAAGCAGAAGTTCAACAAGAAAACAATGGCTTTGAGAGGCAGGCTGGACCAGGTGGCCTTAACAGATATATTCAGAGAATTCCATCTTAAAGCAGTAGAATACACATTCTTCTTGGGTGCACATGGAACATTCTCCAGAACAGATCACACACTGTGTCACAAATCAACCCTCTACCAGTACAAAAAGACTGAGATCACACCATGCATATTTCAGACCACAACACTATGAAACCTGAAGACAAGCACAAGAAAAAATTTGGAAAGACCACAAACACATGGAAGTTAAAGAGCATCATACTGAAGTATGACTGGGTTAACCAGGAATTAAAGAAGAAATTAAAAAATACATGGGAGCAAAGGGAAATGAAATCATGACAGTCCCAAACCTTTGGGACATAGCAAAGGCAGTATTAAGAGGGAAGTATATAACAATACGGGCCATCCTCAGGAATTGAGAAAAGTCTAAAGGAACTGGAAAAAGAACAGCAAATAAAACCTAAGGCCAGCAGAAGGGAAATCATTAAGATCAGCGCAGAAATAAGTGATACAGAAATTTTAAAAAACAGTAGAACAGATAAACGAAATGAGGATCTGGTTCTTTGAAAGAATTAACAAAACTCATAAACCCTTAACCAGACTTATCAAAAAGAGGAAAATCACGAATGAAAGAGGAGAGATCACAACTAACACTGAAGAAATATAAACAATTATAAGAGAATATTATGAGGAATTATATGCCAACAAATAGGGAAATCTGGAAGAAATGGATACATTACTAGAAACATATAAATTACCAAAAGAGAAACAGGAAGAAATAGGGAAGCTGAACAGACCCATAATCAGCAAAAAAATTCAATCAATAATCAAAAATCTCAAAAAAACAAAAAACAAAAAACAAGAGTCCAGGGCTAGATGGCTTCCCAGGGGAACTGAACCAAACATTTAAAGAATTAATACCTATCCTTCTGAAACTGTTCCAAAAAACAGAGATCAAGGGAAAACTTCCAAACTCATTCTACAAGGCCAGCATTACCTTGATTCCAAGACCAAAAACCCCACTAAAGAAGAGAATTACAGACCAATATCTCTGATGAACACGGATGCAAAAATTCTCAACAAAACACTAGCTAATGGAATCCAGTAGTCCATTAAAAGGATTACTCACCATGATCAAGTTAGACTTATTCCTGGGCTGCACAGGGGTGGCTCAATATTCACAAATCAAGGTGATATACTGCATTAATAAAATAAAGCATAAAAAAAATACAATCCTCTCCATAGGTACAGAAAAAGCACTTGACAAAACACAGCATCCTTTCTTGATAAAAACCCTCAACAAAGTAGGGATAGAAGGAACATACCTCAACATTGTAAAGTCCACATACAAAAGACCCACAGCTAATATTATCCTCAATGGGGAAAAATTGAGAGCTTTTCCCCTAAGGTCAGGAACATGACAGGGATGTCCACTCTTACACTGTTGTTCAACATAGTACTAGAAGCCCTAGCCTCTGTAATCAGACAACAAAAAGAAATAGAACACATCCAAACTGGCAAGGAAGAAGTCAAACTTTCACTCTTCACAGACAACATGATACTCTGTAGAAAACCTGAAAGACTCCATCAAAAAATTGTGAACTGATACAAGAATTCAGCGAAGGGGGCGCCTGGGTGGCTCAGTGGGTTAAAGCCTCTGCCTTCGGCTCAGGTCATGATCTCAGGGTCCTGGGATCGAGCCCCGCATCGGGCTCTCTGCTCAGCAGGGAGCCTGCTTTCTCCTCTCTCTCTGCCTGCCTCTCTGCCTACTTGTGATCTCTGTCTGTCAAATAAATAAATAAAATCTAAAAAAAAAAGAATTCAGCAAAGTCACAGGATATAAAAACAACATACAGAAATCTGTTGCATTTCTATACACCAATAATGAAGCAGGAGAAAGAGAAATCAAGAAATAATCCCATTTATAACTGCACCAAAAATTATAATGTACCTAGTACTAAACCTAACCAAAGAGGCAAAGATCTGTATGCTGAAAACTACAGAACACTTATGAGAGAAATTGAAGAAGATAAAAAGAAATGGAAAAACATTCCATATTCTTGGATTGGAAAAGCAAATATTGTTAAAATGTCTATACTACCCAAAGCAACCTACACATTTAATGCAATCCCTATCAAAATAACACCAACATTTTTCACAGAGGTGGAACAAACAATTCTAAAATCTGTATGGAACCAGAAAAGACCCCAAATAGCCAAAGGAATGTTGAAAAGCAAAGCGAGAAGTATCACTATTCCAGACTTCAAGATGTATTACAAAGCTGTAATCATCAAGACAGCAGGGTACTGGCATAGAAACAGACACACAGATCAATGGAACAGAATAGAGAACCAAGAAATGGACCCACAACTGTATGGCCAAATAATTTTCAACAAAGTAGGAAAGAATATCCAATGGAAAAAAGAATGTAAAGAATGAAACTGGACCCCCTTCTTACACCATACACAAAAATAAATTCAAAATGGATGAAAGACCTAAATGTGAGACAGGAAACCATCAAAATTCTAGAGGAGAATGCAGGCAACAACCTTTTTGACCTCAGCTGCAATAACTTCTTAGTAGACACATCTCCAGAGGCAAGGGAAACAAAATAAAAAACTAAGTATTGGGACTTCATCAAGATAAAAAGCTTCTGGACAGTGAAGGAAACAACTGACAAAACTAAAAGGCAACTGACGAAATTTGGGAAGATCTTTGCAAATAACATGTTGTATAAAAGGTTAGTATCTAAAATCTACAAAGACCTACTCAAACTCAACACCCAAAAAACAAATAATCCAGTTAAGAAGTGGTCAGAAGACAAGAATACACACTTTTCCAAAGAAGACGTCCAGATGGCTAACAAACACATGAAAAGATGCTCAACATCACCCATCATCAGGGAAATACAAATCAAAACCAACTGTGCCCCACAAAATGTCTTTATAATTTTTTTAATTTAAATTCAATTTAGTCCTTGAATAGAATCTGGTTTGAATAAGCAAATAAGATATTTTTGGTACAATTTGGGGGGGGGATTTGAATAAGGACTTGGCACCAAATGATATGAGAAAATAAATGCTACTCTACTCAGGTGTCATAAAATGGTACTATGGTTATAGAAGAAAATGTCATTTTCATGGAAATGCATACTGAACTATTTAGTATGTTATGATGGATGACAGCAGCAAAAATGACAAAGTTAAGGATCTCCAAACACTCATTCCTGAATTAAAACAATGAAAAATCTGGTAAAAAATGTCAGAATAAACTTTTTCAGAACTCTGGAAGCTAAAGGCTTATGGCAACTCTCCAGTGGAGAATTCTAGTGGGGGAAGTAAAGGCTGTGGAACAGGAGTGAGAGGGAAAGATTTACCATATACCCACATATAAGTTTCACCCTTTTGGAATTTAGTGGGGATCCATCCTAAAAATAATCAGAGAAACCAACACATATAAATATGTTCACCCCAAATGTGAACTTGGCAATAGGCTAAATGCCTCACATTAAAGAAGTCAGGTAAATAAGATATATCCACGGATAGAACATCTGGTGGCCATTAAAATATTTAAAACAATGGCATAAGGACATACTTATGAAATAATATTTAAAAGGCCAGGTATATGTATTGGTTTTCAACTTTTACAGTCAACCCCTAGTTAATATAAAGTATTAATCACAATGCAATATAAATGCTAACAACCTTGACAATGTAAGGGAAAATGTGCAGTTTACAGAAGGTCAGAAGAAGAAAGAAAGAATAGTGTTCTAATGTCTGTATCTTAGAAAGTGGGTAATCAAGAAAGAGTGACAGAGCTGAGAGAAAGAGAAACAGAGACTAAGCTGATACATCAAGAAATAGTGGTATAAACCCTACCATCTTGAGTTTTGGAGGTAATGACCAGAAAAAAAGAAAACCAGAAGGTTGTCTCTTAGGCAAGGGATTGGAGGTGAGGAAAGCAGAAGTGAAGACCACTGCATTTCATCCTAAACTCCTCTGTGCTATATGATTTGCTACCAAATAAACACATTAATTCGATTAAAAGTCAATAAAGCAAGATATAGGATTGTATACACAACCATAAAAAGAGATACATAGGAAAAACAGATTTGAAGGAAACGTCAAAACATTGACACAGGGGCTGCCTCTGGGTAGCAGAATTATGGGTGGTTTCTTCCTTATACATTCTTCTATTTTCTATATTTTCCAACTCTTCTATTTTGCTAATCAGCCAGAAACTATAGGGAAAAAATACAATAAAAAAAATAGTAACATTTGTTGACTGACTCACTAAGAGAACACTTTCAAGGATTACCCTACCACCCCATTCCCCTGACCCCCAGCAAATAGCAGAAAGGCCAGATAAGGATGGGTAGGACCACAATAGCCAAACTATGGAAAGAACCTAGACGTCCATCAACAGATGAATGGATAAAGAAGATGTGGTATATATATATATAATGGAATACTATGCAGCCATCAAAAGAAATGAAATCTTGCCGTTTGCAATGACATGGATGGAACTAGATGGTATTATGCTGAACAAAATAAGTCAATCAGAGTAAGATAATTATCATATGATCTCTCTGATAGGAGGAATTTGAGAGGCAGGGTGGGGGGATCGTGGGGGATAGGGAGGGAATAAAAGAAAAAAGATGGGATCAGGAGGGAGACAAACCATAAGAAACTCTTTTTTTAAAAAGATTTTATTTATTTATTTGACAGAGAGAAACAACCAGAGAGGGAACACAAGCAAGGGGAGTGGGACAGGGAGAAGCAGGCCTCCCACCGAGCAGGGAGCCCAATGTGGGGCTTGATCCCAGGACACTGGGATCATGGCCTAAACTGAAGGCAGACGCTTAATGACTGAGCCACCTAGGTGCCCCCATAAGAGACTCTTAATCTCATGAAACAAGCTGAGGATTGCTAGGGGGTTTTGGGGGAGGGATAGGGTGGCTGGGTTATCGACATTGTGGAGGGTATGTGCCATGGTGAGTGCGGTGAAATGTGTAAGCCTGATGATTCATAGAACTCTACCCCTGGGGCAAATAAGACATTATATGTTAATGAAAAAAATAGGATGGGTGGAATCAGCAGGGGATATCCTGGGGACCCATGGGTATGGAGGTACCAGCACCCTCTGCAACAGACTGTTGCAGTAATAGCTTTCAACTTGCTCACATCTCCCTGCATGCAGAGGAGGATTCTGCAGTTCCCTCTCTCGAGAGGTGTAATCCATACCTCCACCTCTGGAATTGAGGCTTGACCATGTAACTTGCTTTGGCTAGTGGTACAATGGAAAACATGACACCAGCAGGGGCTTGAAAAGTGCTTGCAAATTGGGGCTTTCCCTCTCTTGCTAATGGACATGTTTCTGCTTTCCTGTGAAAAAGTTTACGCTGGCTTCCTGGTGGACTAGGAGAAACCACATGGAGAAAGGCACTAGCCACCCCAAATTTGGTCTAGACTCCTGAAGATCTGTTTAGACCATCCAGCCCAGGCCAAGCCAGTCCAGACTAGAACAATAGCTTAGCCAACCTACAGAATAATGAGAAATGATCAGCTGTCATTGTTCTAAGCCACGAAGTTTGGGGTAGTTTGATAAGCAGCAAAGGCTAACTGACACGCCCTCCAATGTGAAAACCACCCAACCAGTGAGATCAATAAAATTCTTGTATTACACTCTAAATTCCACATTCAACTCAATGATCATTCTTTCTTCCCTCCTCAGAGCTGGCCTCTCAGGCAGTACAGGTGACAGTCTAAGGAGCCTTGGGCCTTGTGAAGTTCAACAGTCATCAGAATTTCCCTCATCAAAGTATTACCAAAGGTCTGGGATGATGGTAGCTTCTCAGAAGCCTCAGAGTGCTAGGTGGAATCTGCTCAAGGTCTTCTTTTCACCTCAAGCCATATAACATCAGAAGAAACATGCTCCATCACCTCTGACTTTGCTAAGCTGAGTGCATGAAATATGTCTTATCCACTATTTTTGCTCCAGCACCTAACACAGTATCCTGGCACACAGGTGGTACTCAACAAATGTTTGCTGAATAAACAAATGAGTGACTGAATCATATCTTCTTATGTTATGTATCCCAACTACCCCCAGCCTATTTTCCCCAAACCATACCTACAGAGTTTAAGGACAGAATACTGGATCACCTTTAGGACTCCATGGAGCATCATCTGAGTTCTTCTTTTTCTTGGGTCGAGATTTCAAAGCAGGGTCATCATCATCAGACTCCAGGGAAGGGTAAACTGCAATGAGAGGGGAAAGCAGGGTAAACAGATATTTCATCTAGAAGGGTGAAGATGGAATGATGCCAACACCTCAGCTCTGGCCACTCCCCTACCAGTAGACCCTTTACTTAATCCACACTCAAATGCAGGAATCCCTGAATATGCCACATACTTTTCATGTCTTTCTACTTTTGTACCTTTGCTGCAAATGTCCTTCTCCAAGCATCACCTAATTCTGATTCACTCACTCAACATCCATTTAGTGAGTCACTTCATGAATTACTTTACTGACCTTGCAAAACTCAGCTCTAGATTCACTTCCTAAGAAGCCTTCTTGTTCTTCTAACCTGATTCAGATGGCTTCTCAACTCTCCAGAGTATCCTGGGTATACCTCTACTGGATTTATTTATTATATAGTATTTGAGAGTTGAAAAGTAAATAAGTCACCCCTAACTTACTGTAAGGGCAGGAATAAGTATTATTTGATTTCAAACTAAGGGAGCCTAACACAATGCAGAGTACGTACACAATAAATGTTGGCTGAAATGGAAAAAGAAATGCTATACATGTTATCACACAAAGGGAACAAAAAGACCACTTGGGCTGAACTGACAACAAGATTACTGCAACTGAATGATCTGAAAGGCAAAACATATACAAGTATCTCAAGCTATACACATACACACAAACATCCAGTTTTATCACATTCTGCTCACAATCCACATGCAACACCTATAGGATTTAATGGGACAATGATGTAGATAGATCCTACTGATGAAGTCAAATTCTGTGTCTACTGCTTCTAAACCTGAAAGAGAAGCAAAGTGAGAGTGAAACTTCTTCCTAGTGATCCTACTCATCCAAATGACCAGAGTCAAATTTCTCTAGAATTATCCTTCATCAGAGGAATTCTAGTCACATACTTCCTTCTAGTAGGACCTCTTTATAGGAAAATGAGTTCATTTTTCAGGCCTTCCTTTCTTGAGCAAAGAGGTAAAACTCCTGCCTTCTGACTTTGAAAGAATCAAAAAGAGGGGTCAATGATTGTCCCTCAAAAGAAATAGCTTCTGGTAACAATTGTTTGAGAAAGATCCCATCCTTAATAGTCCCAGTGGCTGTCAATATTATTCTGTTGGGTCTGAAAGGGTTTGCCATCTCAAGGAAAGTAGTATGGTATGGTAGAAAAATCGTGAGTCTAGGGATCAGATGTTACTTTGAAATCCTGGACTGATCCACTAGCTTTGTGACTTAGGAAAACTTCTCTAGGTTTCACTATCTTCACCCATAAAATTGAAATAATACTATCTGCCTTGAAAAGTTGTAAGGATTGAGAGATAATAAGTATAAAGTAGCATGCAAAAAGAAATTCCATTCTAAGGTTCATGTCTTATTCAAGAGAGGTTATGATGTAGATAATAAGTAAGTGTAGACCTTTAAAGAAAATAGAAGTTAAGATACACATATTAAAAATGTAAAGGTAGAAAGGAGTGATGTCCCCCAAATGGAGTTAGGAGCTCCAAGTATTTGTCCCTTCACTGCAGCAACTGTTGAGTAGCAAAAACTGTAAGAAGAAACATTTTGGGGACTCTGGAATACATTCAAAAACTTAGAAGGGGAATGCTTAACAACAACAAAAAGTCTGCTTAGTTTGGCATTTAAGTAAATTTCTATCAAGAAATCTCAGTTGACCACTAAGGCTACAGAACGGATACTTCAGTGACCACATACTAAAGGACACTGTCTATAAAAAGCCTTTGGAAAGTCACTAAATAAACAGATAACTGTAGCTCACAGTAAGCAACAACAGAAAACTCTGGGGAGGGAGGAAAATAGGACTTCCAGAGTTACCACATTATATAATATTCAAAATGTCTCAGCTTCAGAAAAACTTATGAGGCATGCAAAGAAACAAGTATGTTTTACTCACAGAAAAAAAAATTGATAAAAAAAACTCTCCATGAGGAAGCTGATATTGGAATTACTATACAAAGGACTTTGAATCAATGGTCCTATGTGATCAAAGAGAAGCATGTTTCAACAAAAAACAGAATATCAATACAGAGATAGAAAATATAAAAAGGAACCAAATAGAAATTCTGGAGCTGAAAAGTACAATGTGGTTGTGAAAAATTCACTACAGGGATTCAATAGCAGATTTTGAGCGGGGAGAAGAAATAATCAGTGAATGTGAAGAAAGCACAATTAAAATTATCCAGTCTGATGAGCAGAAAGAAAGAAGAAAAAACGAACAGAGGCAAAGGGACTGGTGGGATGCTAACAGGCTTACCAATGTATTCATATGGGAGTCCCAGAAGGAGAACACAGAGAAAAATCAGAAAGACTATATGAAGGTATAACAGTCAAACACTTTCCAAACTTTATGAAATACATGAAGATAAACATCAAAAAACTCAATAAATTCCAAATAGGATAAACTCAGAGATCCACACTGAGCTACATTATATTCAGTCAGTAGATAAAAAGAGAGAATTTTGAAAGCACCAAGACACAAGCAATTTGTCATCTCACAGGATCCACAATAAGATTAACAATCAATTTCTAATCAAAAACAAAGGAGACCAGTGGGTAGTTAGGTGATCTATTTAAAACACTGAAATAAAGAACTGTCAACCAAGAATAATATATTGGGTAAAACTGTCCTTCAAAAATGAAGGCCAATTAAGACATTCTCAAGTAGACAAAATCTAAGAGAGCTTGTCATTAGTAAACCTGCCCTTTAAGAAATACTGAATAGAGTCCATCAGGCTGAAATGAAAGGATGTTAGAGAGTAACTCAAAGTTACATGAAGAAACAAAAATCACCAGTAGAAGTAAGTAGAGAGGTATATATAAAAGCCCATATTGTTTTATTTGTGGTTTCTGATTCCTTTTTTGTTTGCTATATGATTTGGAATTCCAATACATACAATAATAACTTAAATCTATGTCAATAGAAATACAATATGTAAAGGTTTAAGTTGTGACAAAAATAACAGGTACAGCAAGACAACTGTATACGAACAAAGTCTTTGTATGCTATGGAAGTGAAATGGTACTGATTCAAACTAAACTTAATAAAGTTATATAGTTGAGATATTAATTATAATCTCCAGGGCTTATCCTATGTGGAAAAGAAACCTTAAAAACATTTTAAAAAATGAGCAGTGAATCAAATCGGTACACTACAAAAAAATCAATTAAACACAAAAGAAAGCAGTAACAAGGAAATGAGGAACAAAATGATACAATAAATGGAAAACAAATGGTAAAAAAGAAGTAAGTCATTCCCAATTGGTAATCACTTTAAATGTAAATGGATTAACTAAACTAAATTCAAAGCTAACAGAAGAAAGGAAATAATAAAGATTTGAGCAGAGATTAAAATGAAATAGAGAATAAAAAACAATCAAATCAGTGACACCAAAAGTTGGTTCTTTGAAAAAAAATCAACACAAGCAAGTATTTAACTAGAGTGACCAAAAAAAGGGGAGAAGACACAAACACTGAAAATGAGAATTTAAAGTGGGGATATTACTGCAGACTTTCCAGAAATAAAAAGAACTGCAAAGAATATTATGAACAATTGTATGCCAATAAATTAGATAAACTATATGAAATGGACAAATTCCTAGAAGCACATAAATCACTTAAACTGACTTAAAAAGAAATGGAAAATCTCAACTAACCTATAGCAAATATAGAAATTGAATCAGTAATCAAAAAGGATCCAACAAAGAAAAGTGCAGAACTAAATGGCTTTCCTGGTGATTTCTACTGAGCATTTAAAGAAAAATTAACACCAATCCTTATCAAATTCTTCCAAGAAGTAGAAGAGAGAACACATTCTAACTCACACCTATGAGGCCCTCATATCAAAGCCAGAAAAAGATACTACAGGAAAAGAAAACTACAGACAATATGCTTTATGAATATTGATGTAAAAATCCTCAATCAAATACTAGCAAATTCAGCAGTCTATTAAAAGGATTACACACCATGGCAAAGGGGAATTTATCTCAGGAATGCAAGAGTAGTTCAAAGAAAATTAATCAAACAAAATTAATCTATCAATGCATGATGGATAAAGAAAATGTGATATATGTGTAATGGAATACTAGCCAGCCATAAAAAGAAGGAAATCCTACCATTTGAAACAACATGGACAGACCTTGAGGGTATTATGCAAAGTGAAATATGTCAGAGAAAGGCAAATACTGTATGATTTTGCTTATATGTGGAATCTAAAAGAAAAAATCCAAATTCATAAAGAGATCAGATTTCTGGTTACCACAGGCAGAGATTGGATAATGGGGGAATTAAATGAAGGTGGTCAAAAGGTACAAACTTTAAGTTATGAAATAAATACATATTAGGGGTTAGTGTACAACATGACAACTATAGGTAATGCAACTGTCTAGCTTATTTGAAAGTTGCTAAGAGAACAGATCCTAAAAGTTCTCATCATGGGGGGGAAAAAACCCTCTTTTTTATCTTCTTTTTTGTAACTATACAAGACCATGGATGTTAACTAAACATACTGTGGTAACTATTTCACAATATATGTAAATCACATCATTATACCATATACTTTAAACTTACACAATGCTGTATGTCAATTATTTCTCTTTTTTAAAAGATTTTATTTATTCATTTGACAGACAGAGATCCCAAGTAGGCAGAAAGGCAGAGAGAGAGGAAGGGAAGCAGGCAAGGGAAGCAGGCTCCCCGCTGAGCAGAGAGCCCGATGTGGGGCTTGATCCCAGGACCTTGAGATCATGACCTGAGCCGAAGGCAGAGGCTTTAACCCACTGAGTCACCCAGGTGCCCCGTCAATTATTTCTCAATAAAGGGAAAGAAAAGTAAAGGAAAAAGGAATATTTTTAGAAATTGTATGAAAGAAAAAATTAAATTCATTTGAGGTCTAATGACAAAAATATATTCCCTTTTCCTAAAAAAATGAAAGTGAATATAATACACAGATTAATAAAATGAAGGAAAACACATCATCTTCTCAGTCGAAGCAGGTAAAGAATAACAAAACCCGGGGCACCTGGGTGGCTCAGTGGGTTAAAGCCTCTGCCTTCGGCTCCGTTCATGACCCCAGGGTCTTGGGATCGAGCCCCGCATCGGGCTCTCTCCTCTGCGGGAAGCCTGCTTCCTCCCCTCTCTCTGCCTGCCTCTCTGCCTATTTGCGATCTCTGTCTGTCCAATAAATAAATAAATAAATAAATCTTAAAAAAAAAAAAAAAGAATGACTAAACCCATCACCTATTCAAGATAAAAACATTCAGAAAACTAGAAAAGGGCACTTCTTCAATATAGTAACAGGCACTTATGAAAACCCATGGCTAACATCATACTTAAAAGTGAAAGACTAGGGGTGCCTGGGTGGTTTAGTGGGTTAAATGTCTGCCTTCAGCTCAGGTCACAATCCCAGGGTCCTGGGATAGAGTCCTGCATCCAACTCCCTGCTCAGCAGTGGGGGGCCTGCTTCTTCCGCTCCCTCTGCTGTGCCCCGCCTACTTGTGCTCTCTGTTAAATAAATAAAATCTTTTTAAGAAAGATTTTATTTATTTATTGGACAGAGACAGTGAGAGAGAGAATACAAGCAGGGGGAATGGGAGAGGGAGGAACAGGGTTCCCACTGAGCAGGCTGCCCAATGTGGGGCTCGATCCCAGGACCCTGGGATCATGATCTGAGCTGAAGGCAGACACTTAACGACTAAGTCACTCAGGCCCCCTAAATAAATAAAATCTTTTAAAAAAAGGGGGGGGAAGGGGCACCTGGATGGCTCAGTGGGTTAAAGCCTCTGCCTTCGGCTCAGGTCATGATCCCAGGGTCCTGGGATCGAGCCCCGCATCGGGCTCTCTGCTCAACGGGGAGCCTGCTTCCCCCCTGCCTGCCTCTCTGCCTACTTGTGATCTCTGTCTGACTTGTGATCTCTGTCTGTGAAATAAATAAAATCTTTAAAAAATAGGAAAAAAAAGTGAAAGACTAAAAGCTTTCCCTGAAGATCAAGAATGAGGCAAATATGCCCACTTTCACTACGACTATTCAACAATGTACTAGAAAATTCTATCCAGAACAACTAGGCAAGAGAAAGAAATAAAAGGCATCCGAATTGGAAAGGAAGAAATAAAACTCTATTTGCAGATGATCTTATTCTATGTACAGAAAATCCTAAACAATCTTCAAAAAACTATTAGAGCTAATAATAAAAATCAGTAAAGTTGCAGGAAATGAGATCACTGTAAAAATCAGTTGTATTTCAGGATGCTTGGGTGGCTCAGTCAGTTAAGTGTCTGCCTTTTGTTTAGGTCATGGTCTCAGAGTCCTGGGATCAAGTCCTGCATTGGGCTCCTGGCTCAGCAGGAAGCCTGCTTATCCCTCTGCTTGTGCTTGCTCTCTCTCTGACAAAAAATTAAATAAAATCTTTTTAAAACTCAGTTGTATTTCTATAAACTAGCAAAAAACAATCTGTAAAGAATACTAAGAAAACAACTCCATTTACAATAGCCTCAAGAAGAATTAAGCAAATAAGAATAAATTTTAACCAAGGAGGTATGGGACTTACATACTGAAAACCTCAAAACATTATTGAAATTAAAGCCCTAAATAAATGGAAAACCAGCCTATGTTCACTGACTGGATGTCTTACTATTGTTAAGATAGCAAGAACACCCAAAGCATTCTATAAATTCAATGCAATTCCTATTAAAATACCAATGGCATTTTTTGCAGATATGGAAAAGCTGACCCTAAAATTCTAATGGAACCCAGAATAGCAAAACAATCTTAAAAAAGAACAAAGTTGGAGGATTCCATTTCCCAATTTTAAAACTTACTACAAAGCTACAGTAATCCATACATTGTAGTACTGGCATAAAGATAAACATATAGATCAGTGGAATAGAATTGAGAGTCCAGAAAAAAAAAAAACCCTACATCTATAGTCAACTGATTTTCTTTTTTTTTTAGAGAGAGAGCAAGAGAAAGAGAGCATGTGTGAGCAGAGGGGTGGGGAGGGAAGGGTAGAGAAAGAGAGAGAGTGGGAATCTTAATTAGGCTCCAAGCGCAGTGCAGAGCCCAATGCAGGGTTTGATCGCACGACTCTGATGTCATGATCTGAGGTGAAATCAAGAGTAGGATGCTTAACCAACTGAGTTACCCAGGTACCCCTAGTCAACTGATTTTTGACAAGGGTACCAAGACTATCCTATGGGGACAGGGCAGTCTCTTTAAAAACTGATGTTATACAGGGGTACCTAGGTGGTTCAGTCAGTTACAGTATCCACCTTCAGCTCAGGTCATGACCTCAGGGTCCTGGGATTGAGTCCCACACCAGGATCCCCGCTCAGCGGGGAGTTTGCTTCTTCCTCTGCACCTCCTCCATGCTTGTGCTCTCTCTCTCTCTCAATCTCAAATAAATAAATAAAATCTTTAAAAAAAAACTGGTGTTATACAAAGAAAAATAGTAAAATTTTAACTCAATTAATAAATTAAAATCCAATATTAAAATTTATTTAAACAATTCAAATGAGGGGGAGAAATGAGAAAGAGAGAAACAAAAAGCAGAAGAAACAAATATAAATGACATAATAAAATGGTAAGCCCTTATCTGAACATATCATTAGTTACATTAAATGTAAATGGCCTAAAAATAGATTATCAATAAGGATTTAAAAAAAAAACATAAGATTCAACTAAATGCTGGCTACAAAAAACCCCACATTAAATAAAATCATATAGGTAGTTAAAAATAAAAGGATAGAATAGTCACTTAAATTTACCCTGAAAAATATCTAGCATTGTGTGCATTTTTAATTTGACAAAATGTCATTGTTTTTTAGTTTCTTATTCAGTGCTACATCTGAGATCTGTAGGTTTCTGTGTGTAAATCTAGCTCATTATTTCTGACTGTGCTAAAATTTACCATCCTTGACTTCTCCTTTCCCCAAGGGATGGGCCTCAAGGACCCCTACAGGATTATTGGCATACTTGTCTCCTGATGGATTTGTGGGAGACACTGTCTGGGCTACATGTTCCACAGTGAGATTTCATGATTAATGTTCCTCTCACCAGACTGCACCGGCCTGGTCCTACCACCTCCCCGCAAGCACTGAAGTCAGAATTTTATGCGGTTGTATCCATCTGAATTTTCCTGCTGAAAAGTGAGGTGTATAGATGTTTCCTGACCTCCACTGAATGAGTCAGTTCAATCTTAGAAGCTTATTTTCCTTCCTTTTTTTCAAACAGTGAATACCAGTTTCCTCTTCAATTAGTTGAGAGAAATGAGGCCTCATCTTATTCTAAATTATTTCAGTGAATAGCACTGAGAACAGATTCAAGCTTTTTTCCCTCTTCATTCTGTGTGAATGTGAATTGAATATCACTTGGGAACCAAAGATGAATGACACAGACTGAGTTCTGGGTCATGATAAATATAAATTAATGAATGAATAAATGAACAAATAAATAAATGAGGATATAAAAAAATATACCATACCAACATTAATTTAAGAAAGCTGGATTGACTATTAAGTAACTTTACACCAAGGAAAATTACCTGGGATAGGAAATAACATACTAACATAATAACAAGAAGACATAACCGTCAATCAACTTGATCTAATTGAAATTTATAGAACACTCAACCCAACACTAGTAGAATACACATTCTTCTCAAGTTCACAAAGCAAAATTATCAACACAGACTAAAACCTGATTGATAAAACAAATGGTGGTAAATATTAAATAAAACCATAAGCAAGTCCTTTGAGAAGATTCATTAAATTGATAAAATGCTAGCAAGAAGGACAAAGAAAAAAGACAAGACACAAATTACTAATATCAAGAACAAAAAGAGAGATATGCTAAAGACATCATAGACATTAAAAGGGTAATAAGGAGTATACTACAAACAACTCTGCACCCATAAATTCTACAACTTAGCTGAAATGCATCAATTCCCTGAATGACACAAACTATCAAAACTCACCCAAGGAGAAACAGATAACCTGAATAATCCTGTACCTACTAAGGAAAATAAAACCATAGTTAAAACCTGAAAAAGAAATCTCTAGGCCCAGGTGGTTTCACTCACAAATTCTACCAAACATTCGAAAAAAAAAAAGAAATGCTAATTCTACACAACCGCTTCTACAAAACAGAAGAGAAGGGAATACTTCCTACCTCATTCTTTGAGGCCAGCACTGCCCTGCTACCAAAACTAAAGTCAGAGAGTAAAAGAAAAAATTACAGACCAATATCCACATAAACATAGACACAAAAATCCTCAGTGAAATTCTAGTAAATAAATCAGTAATATATAAAAATAATATCTAAGGTCTATACTATAATTTTAAGTCTGGTTCAATATTTGAAAATCAATCAATGTAACCTACCATATTAACAGACAAAAGAAGAAAAACCATGTGATCATACCCATTGTTGGAACAAAAACACTGGACAAAATTCAACACCCACTCATAAACAAACCCTTAGCAAAATAGGAATAGAAATGAACTTCCTTAATCTGATAACCTATAGCTAACATCATAAGAGTGAGAAAACCGAATGCTTTCCTCCTTAGATTGGAAAGAGGTCAGGGTGTTCACTCTCACCCCATTGTGCTGAAAGTCCTAGCCAGAACAAAAAGGCAAGAAGAAATAAAAAGACTTACAGATTAGAATGAAATGAATAAAATTGTCCATGTTTGCACAGGACATGATCATCTATACAAAAAATCCCAAGAATATATTTTAAAAGCTCCTAGAATAAGTGAATATACTAAGGTTGCAGGATACAAGGTCAACATATAAAACCAAACACATTTATGTATCCTAACATGAAACAATCGGAAACCAAAAGTTAAAAAAGGTACCATTCGAATCTCCAAAAAATACAGAACTCTGGGATAAATCTAACAAAACCTGTGCAGGATCTGCATGTAAAATCCATAAAATACTGATAAAAGATATTTTAAAAAGACTAAACACAGAGGGAATAACATATACATAGAACACTCGATATCTAAGATGACAACTGTCTTGCAGTTATTGTATAAACAGTCTGATGATTTCTCAGAGAGTTAAACACAGAATTACCATATGACCCAACAATTTGACTCATAGGTAAATGCCCAGAATGAATGAAAACATGTCTACACAGAAACAGATGCAAATGTCTATAGCAGCATTATTCATAATGGCCAAAAGATGGAAATAACCCAAATGCCCATCAGCAGATGAACAGAGAAACAAATTGTGGCATATCCATACAATGAAATAATATTTATCCATAAAATGGAACAACATACTGATATATGCTACAACTTATATGAACCTTGAAAACATTATGCTAAAGAAGAGAAGTCAGACACAAAAGGTCACATATTACCTGATTACTCTTATATGAAACATCTATAATGGGCAAATCCATACAGACAGAAAGCAGTTTAGTGGTTACCAGAGGACAAGGAGGAGAGGGCGGCATGGGTAATAATCACTTAATGGATATAGGGAGCTTTTCCAGGGGTGAAAAAAAATGTCTTAGAAAATGCATTAAGTGCCAGTGAATTGTACACTTTAAAATGGTTAAACTACATGTTTTGTGAATTTTACCTCAACAAAAAATAAAGATGCCAATTCTCCCCAAATTGATGTATACATTTAAACACAATTCCAATCAAAATCCCAGTAGAAATTTTTTGTGGATTCAGACAAATCAATTCTAAAATTTACATGGAAAGGCAAAATTGAAGAACTCATACTAACTGATCTTAAGAATTGCTATGAAGCTATAGTAATCAAGACATTGAGGTACTGGCAAAGAGACAGATATATACATCAATGAAAAAAAAATAAAACAATCCAGAAACAGATCCACACCAATATGGCCATTTGATTTTTTACGAAGATGTAAATGTAAGTCAATGGGGAAAAGAAAGAGTCTTTTCAACAAACGGTCTTGGAACAAATAGACATCCATACACCAAGAAAAGGGTGAACCTCAACCTAAACATACCTTATGAAAAACTTTAGTCAAACTATGTCATGGTTAGAAATGTAAAACAGGAAAACTGTTATGACCTGAGTTTACATAAAGAATTGTTAAATGAGACACAAAAAGCATAATCATTAAAAGATAAAATTGATACATGAGACTTTTTGGAAAATGAAAGTGCTTGCTTTAAGAAAGGAAGTGTTAAGAATGAGAGAAGCTCAGACTAGTAGAAACTAATATATATCTGACAAGAGACCTGAACTCAGACTATATAAAGAATTTTCAAAGCTCAACATTTAAGTAAAAAAAAAAAATTAAAAAATAGGCAAAAGTTGGAAGATGGAAGAGTAGGAGGTTCCTGAGTTCACTCTGTTCCAGATAACAGCCAGATCAGTGACACTTCCCCTGAAAATGACACAAAGACTGGCAGAACAGACATTACAAGGTTCATTTTAGACAGGAGGCCACACTGAAAAGGATAGGAGGGATGGAAACAAAACTAACCTTAAACAGAAGGGACAATACAAGCACAAAGAAGTGAGAGGATGAGACCCCACTCTAGGCACCCCAGGCACAGAGGACCACGCTGGGAAGACAAATTTCCATAACATTTGGTTTTGAAAACAAATGGGGCTTCATGTTGAGAATTTTTCAATTAGCAGGGTTTATCCCTGGGTGCTTTAAAAATCAACAGGCTTAGATCCTAGAGAAGGCTTGGAACCTGGAAAGCTGGGGAACAACAAGGAACTGGGTCCCAGCCCTTTATGGGCCAGTGTTACAAATAACCCAGCCAAGATAAAGCAGAGAAGCAGCAGTCTGAAAAGCACCTGGGGTATACTGAAGATTTATTTACTAATCGCAGAACTTGTGCTGGAGGGGCACGGGTTTTTTAGGAGACCTCTCCAAGAACAAAACTGTTGGTGGGCACCATTTCTCTTACCCAATCCCCAGCCTAGAGAGGCCACTTGTGGAAACCAGTACAAACACTGTCCACCTATCTTGCTAGCACCACGTGCCTTAACCCCATGTTCTCCTGCCACTCAGCCCATCCAACCTGCCCAAATCAGGAAGCAGCCTTCCCTCCAAAACTACTCCTGTCCCAACACACCCTGCAAGCAACCCCATCAGGGAAGAGTGCCACTCCAAAGTAACTACTGCCCTGGGGAGAAGGGAAGATAACCAAACACACCAGAATGCCCTCAGTCCCAGCACCCACACCTTATTAACTGGCAGCACAGAGATAGTTCTCTGCCCATCAGTCCTGGAATGGGTGCAGGTATCTGGGCTGTCAGCCCCGCCAACTAATGAAAGCCTTCCAGAGTACAACATAAGGAGACTGCCCTGCAGGTCAATGTGACTGCGGCCCCAGCAGATCAGCTGAGGGCAGGCAAGTGTCTAACTACTGATACCATCCAGCTACAAGCTTGTAGCAACCCCAGACAGGCCCTTTAACATCAGAGGGACCAAACCGTGCCCTTGTGCCCACCCAAAGTAGGCAGAGAGGGCTATTGCAACCAACTGGACTGAAGGCAAACACAGATCAACTACAACAGTAGGGTACATGCACCAACACAGGAGATACCCCTCCGGATGCCAATTGCCTGGTTCTGGTGAACAGGGGGCATTGTGCTACATGGCACTATAAGATCTCTTCTTCAAAAGGCCACTACTTTCAAGATCAAGAGATGTAGCCTTATTTACTAATACACAGAAACAAAGACAGTCAGACAAAATGAGGAGACAGAGGAATATGTATCAAATGAAGGAACAAGACAAAACCACAGCAAAAGAGCTAAATGAAATGAAAATAATTAATATGCCTGATAGAAAATTCAATGTAATGGTCATAAAAATACTCACTGGACTTGAGAAAAGAGTGGAGAATCTCAGTGAGACCTTCAACAAACAGAAAATATAAAAAAGAACCAGTGAGACATGAAGAACTCAATAACTGAAATAAAAATACACTAGAAGGAATCAATTATAGATTAGAGAAGGCAGGAGAATGGATCAGCAATCCGGAAGACAAGGTAATGGAAAGAAACCAAGCTGAACAGCAAAAAGAAAAAAAAATGAGAACAGATTAAGGTACTCTGTGATATCAATCAAGTGTGATAACATTTACATGATAGGGACTGCAGAAGAAGAAGAAGGAAAGAGAGAGAAGAGGGCAGAAAACTTATTTGAAGAAATAATAGCTGACAACTTCCCTAATCTGGGGCAGGAAACAGATATGCTGATCCTGGAGGCACAGAGAGCACCCAACAAAATTAACCCAAGGAGGTCCATTCCAAGACACATAGTAATTAAGACGGCAAAAAGTGGTGATAAAGAGAATTTTAAAAGCAGCAAGAGAAAATAAAACAGTTACATACAAGAGAAACCCCATAAGGTTATCAGCTGATTTTTCAGTGGAAACTTGTCCAGCCAGAAGGGAGTGGCATGATACATTCAAAGTACTGAAAGGAAAAAAACTTGCAACCAAGAATACTCTACATGCCAAGGATATCATTCACAATAGAAAGACAGATAAATAGTTTCCCAGGGCCATCCGGGTGGCTTAGTCGGTTAAGTGTCTGACTCTTGATTTCAGCTCAGATCATGATCTCAGGGCTGTGAGACTGAGTGGTGTGCATCAAGCTCCTCACTGCACATGGAGGCTGCTTAAGATTCTCCTCTTCCTCTCCCTCTGTCCCTCCGTCTACTCCCTCTCTTTAAAATAAAAGTTTCCCAGCCAAACAAAGGTTAAAGGAGCTCATCACCAATAAACTAGCCCTGCAAGAAATGTTAAAGGGAATTCTTGGAGTGGAAAGAGAAAATCATAATCATAAGTAATCAAATGATGGGGAAATTTTTCACAGGTAAAATGCAAACACAAAATAAAAGTAGTACATGAATCACTTATCAAACCAATATGGAGGTTAAAGCACAAAAACAGTAAAATCAACTATATCTACAAAATCAGTCAAGGGATTCACAAAATAAAAGGATAAAAAGTATGACATTTTATACATAAAACATGGGGAGTGGTAAAAATTTAATGCTTTTAAATGGCTTCAACCTTTAGTGACCATGAATTCAATACAGACTGCTATATGCATAAGATGTCATTACGAACCTAATGGTAACCCTAAATCAAAAATCTGTAATACATACACAAAACATAAAGGGAAAGGAAGCCAAGCATATCATGAAAGAATGCAAATACACTACAAGGGAAGAGAGCAAAGAAGTATAAAAAAAAACCTGAAAAATAACAAAATGGCAATAAGTACACACCTACAAATAATTACTTTAAATGTAAATGGACTAAACTCTCCAAACAAAAGACACAAGGTGGTGAAATGGATAAAAGAGAAATAAGACCTATCTGTATACTGCCTACAAGAGACTCGCATCAGACCTAACACATATGCAGATTGAAAGCGAAAGGATGGAAAAAGGTTTACCACACAAATGGAAGCAAAAAGAAAGCTGGGTAGTTATACTGAAATCAAACAAAATAGACTTTAAAACTAAGACTGCAACAAGAGACAAAGAAGGACACCACCTAATGATAAAGAGAACAATCCAACAAGAGGATAGAACAACTGTAAATATTTATGCACCCAACATGGGAGCACCTAAAAACATAAAGCAACCATTAACAGACAAAAGAAGAAAGTGACAGTAATATAATAGTACGGGACTTCAACACCCCACTTATATCAATGAAAAGATCATCCACACAGAAAATCAAAAGGAAACAACAGCTTTGAATGACAAGTTTGACCAGATGGCCCTAACAGATATATTCAGACTGTTCCACCTAAAACAACAGAATACACATCCTTTTTAAGTGCATGTGGAACCTTCTCCAGAATAGATCACACATTAGGCCATGAAACAAGCCTCAATAAATTTAAAAAGCACGAAATTCTACCATATATCTTTTCTGATTACAACAGTATGAAACTAGAAATCAATCACAAGAATAACTCTGGAAAGAGCATGAATAAATGGAGGCTAAATAACATGCTACTAAACAATGTGTCAACCAAGAAATCAAAGAAAAAATTTAAAAATACAGGGAAACAAGTGAAGATGAAAACACAATAGTCCAAAATCACCTAGATGCAGCAAAAGCTCTTCTAAGAGGGAAGATTCCAGAAATACAAGCCTACTTAAAGAAATAAGAAAAATCTCAATAAACATCCTAACCCTACACCTAAAGGAGCTAGAAAAAGAAGAACAAAGGCAAGCTGAGAAGAAGGAAGGACAAAATAAGGTGTAGAGCAGAAATAAATAAAACAGAGATTAAAGAAACAATAGAACGCATCAATGAAACAAAGAACTGGTTCTTGGAAAATATAAACAAAATGGATAAACCTTTAGCCAGATCCATCAAGAAAAAAAGAGAGAACTCAAAGAAAATCAGAATGAAGGAGGAGAAATAACAACCACACCACAAGAATACCAAGAATTTTAAGAGAATTCTACGAAAAATTATATGCCAACAAATTGGACAGCCCAAGAAAAAAATGGATAAATGCCTAGAAACATATAACCTTCCATAACTGAATCAGGAAGCAAAAGAAAATCTAAACTGACTGATTACCAGCAATGAAATTGAATCAATAATCAAAAAACTCCCAACAAACAAGTCTAGGACCAGATGGCTTCACAAGTGAATTCTACCAAACATTTTAAGAAGTGTTAATACCCACCTATTCTTCTTGAATTATTTCCAAATTATTGAAGAGGAAGGAAAGCTCCCAAATTCATTCTGCAAGGCCACCATAACCCTGATACCAAAACCAGATAAACACACTAAAAAAAAACAAAAAACAAAAAAAAAACCCTACAGACCAGTATCTCTGATGAACACAGATGCAAAAATCCTTAACAAAATAGTAGCAAACTGAATCCAACAATGTATTTAAAAAATCATTTACAATGCTCAAGTGGAATTTATTCTCAGGATGCAAGGGTGGTTCAATATTCACAAATCAATCAACAGCATACATCACATCAATAAGATAAAACCATATGATCATTTTAATAGATGTAGAAAAAGCATTTAACAAAGTACAACATCCATTCATGATATAAATTCTCAACAAAATAGGTTTAGAAAGAAGATATACCTCAACACAACAAAGGCCATCTATGAAAAACCCACAGCAAACATCATACTCAATAAGGAAAAACTGAGAGCTTTTCCCCTAAGATCAGGAACAAGACAATGATGTCCACTTTCACCACTTTTATTCAACATAGTACTGGAAGTTCTAGCCATAGCAGTCACACAAGAAAAAGAAATAAAAGGTATCCAAATTGGTAAGGAAAAAGTAAAAGTTTCATTATTTACGGATAGCATAATACTATAAATAGAAAACCCTAGGGATGTCTGGATGGCTCAGTCAGTTAAGTACCTGCCTTTGGCTCAGGTCATGATCCCAGGGTCCTGGGATCAAGTCCCACATCCGGCTCCTTGCTCAATGGGGAGCCTGCTTCTCCCTCTGCCTGCTCTGCCTGTTCTGCCTGCAGCTCTCCCTGCTTCTGCTCTCTCTCTCTCTCTCTCTCTCTGACAAATAAATTTTTAAAAAACCAAAAAAAAAAAAAAGAAATAAACCCTAAAGACACCACCAAAAATCTATGAGAACTGATAAATGAATTCAGTAAAGTTGCAGGAAACAAACACACAGAAACCTGTTGCATTTCTATATACTAAAAATTAAGTAGCAGAAAGAGAAATTAACAAATCAAGTTACAATTGCACCAGAAATAATAAAATGCCTAGGCATGAACTTAATAAAGCGAAAGACCTATATTTAAAAAAAAAAAAAACTATAAAATGATGATGAAAGAAACTGAAGATAACACAAACAGAAAGATATTCTATGCTCAGGGATTGGGAGAACAAATAATGTCAAAATGTCCATACTAACCAAAGCGATCTACAGATTTAATGCAATCCCTTTCAAAATACCGATAACATTTTCTCACAGAATTAGAACAAATAATACTAAAATATGCACAGGACCAAAAAAGACCCTGAATAGCCAAAGCAATCTTAAGAAAGAAGAACAAAGCTACAAAACTGGAAGTATCATAATCCCAAATTTCAAAATATATTATAAAGCTGCAGTAATCAAAACAGTATGGTATGAGCACAAAAACAGACACATCAATTAATCAGAAAGAATAAAGAACCCAGAAATAAGCACATACTCATACAGTCAATTAGTCCACAACAAAGGAGGAAAGAATATACACTGGGGAAAAGACAGTCTCTTCAATAAATGGTTATGGGAAAACAGGACAGCTACATGCAAAAGAATGAAACTGGACCATTTTCACTGGACCATACACAAAAATATACTCAAAATGGATTAAGGATCAAAATGTGAGACCTGAAACCATAAAACTCCTAGAAGTAAACATGGGCAGTAATCTCCTTGACATTGCAAGTAGGAACATTTTTCTAGATAAGTCTCTTCAGGCAAGGGGAACTAAAGCAAAATTAAACTATTTGGACTACACCAAAATACGAAGTTTTGCAGAGCATAGGAAACCATCAAAACAAAAAGGCAACCTATGGAATGTGAGAAGATATCTGCAAATGATATATTCAGTAAGGGGTTAATATCCAAAAAATATTAAAAATTTATAATTCAACACCAAAAAAGATAAATAATCTGATTTTTAAATGGGCAGAGGACCTAAAAAGACACTTTTCCAAAGACATACAAATGGCCAAGAGACACATGAGATATGCTCAATATCACTAATCATCATGGAAATACAAATCAAAACTATAGTGAGATATCATTTTACATCTGTCAGAGGGCTAAAATCAAAGACAAGAATTAACAAATGCTGGCAAGGATGCAGGGAAAAGGGAACTCTTATGTACTTGGTGTACTTGGTGGGAATGCAAAATGGTGTGGCCACTGTGGAAACCAGTATGGAGGTTCCTTAAAATTAAAAAGAATTACCACATGATTCAGTAACTCCACTACTGGGTATTTACCCAAAAGAAAATGAAACAATAATTTGAAAAGATATATGCACTCCTATATTTATTGCAGCATTATTTATGATAGCTATGATATGGAAGCAACTCATCCACAGATAAGTCCTTCCACAGATGAATGCATAAAGAAGATTAAGAGAGATATATCTATATATCTATCTACATACATACACACACACACTGGACTATTTATTACTCAGCCACAGAAAAAAATGAGATCCTCACATTTGCACCAATGTAAAGGGACCTACAGGGTATAATGCAAAGTGCAATAAGTCAGTAAGAAAAAGACAAATACCATATGATTTCAAGTATTTAAGAAACAAAACAAAGGAACAAGCAAACAAAAAACCAGAATCTTAAATACAGAGAACAAACTGCTGGTTGCCAGGGGAGGTGGTTAGGGGGAATGGGTGAAATAGAAAAAGGGGATTAAGAGTACACGTATCTTTTTTTAAAAAGATTTTATTTATTTGACAGAGAGAGAGAGAGAGAACACATAAGCTGGGGGAGCAGCAGCCAGAGGAAGAAGCAGACTGACCCCTGATCAGGGAGCCTGATATACAGCTCGATCCCAGAACCCTGGGATCATGACCTGAGCTGAAGGCAGATACTTAACTGACTGAGCCACCCAGGCACCCAAAAGTACACTTATCTTGATGAGCAATGAGTAATGTACAGAACGGTTGAATCATATACCTGAAGCTTATATAATACTCTATGTTAATTATACCTCAATAATAAATATAGTCGAAAGTCATTCAAAGTGTCTATTTAAAGACATCTCAGAAAAGAGGATGTATGCATGAACAGACAGTAGATACACCATTAGTCATTAGCCAAGCCATTAAATGAGCTATTCACTATAGCCTTATTAGGATGGCTAAAATAAATACAATGACAATACCAAGTGCTGACAAGCATGTGGAACAAATGAAATTCACACATTACTGCTAGGAACATAAAATGGCACAACCACTCTGGGAAATACCTTTGCCGTTTCTTATACACTGACCAGACAGTCCAGCAATCCCATTCTAAGGCATTTACCCAGAGAAATGAAAACTCATGTTTACACAAAAGCCTGCATGTGCATGTTCATAGCAGTTCAATTCGTAATCACCCAAAGTTGGAAACCATCCAAATATCCTTCAGTGAGTGAACGGATAAAGAAACTATGGTATACAATGGATTACAGCAATAAAAAGGAACAATATATTCAAACACAACAACATGGATGAATCTTAAGGGCATTATGCTGAGTAATAGAGGCTAATCTGAAAATATTACAGTATTGTGCAACTCCATTTATGTGACATCCTGGCAGAGGCAAAAACCACAGGGATGAAGAGGACCTCAAGTGGTTGGCAGGCCTTATGGGTAGAGGGAGGGCATGACTACTAGGGGAAAACATAAGGGAGTTTGAGGAGATTCTATATGCTCATTTTGGTGGTAGTTACAAGAATCTAAACGTGTATAACAACAAAGCTGATCTTACAGTAGGGTTAATTTAAAAAATAAATTTTAAAAAACCCTTTATCAAAAGGGAAAACAGACTGAAAATAAAGGAAAAGAGCTTTCAATCTAAGATGTACAAAGAACTCTTAGAGAAAGGAGTGAAATAAAACCAGAAACTAACAGTAAACAAACAAGATGATTAGCAATCAAATGAACGAAACAAAATTGCTAAACATTAGGATCAAGTACAGCCAATCCCAAGAAGGAAATGTCAACTCAAAAGCAGTAATTCTGGGACGCCTGGGTGGCTCAGTTCATAATCCCAGGGTCCTCAGACTGAGTTCCACATCTGGCTCCTTGCTCAGCAGGGAGCCTTCCTCTCTCTCTCTGCCTCTGCCTGCCACTCTGACTGCTTCTGCACACACTCTCTCTCTCTCTCTGACAAATAAATAAATAAATAAAATCTTTTTTAAAAAGCAGTAATTCTTACTGTAAACCACCATTAACAAATTAACAGAGAAAAACTATGTATTTATAATCAAAAGATGTCAAAAACCATTTGCTAAAACCTAATTCCATTTCCGATTTAAAAAAAAAAAAAAACCTCTCAAACTAGAGATAGATATTCCCCTGAAGTTCATGAACATAGTCTATCAGAGACCTATAGAGCCCAATGTATTAAAGTGGGAAACACTGGCAGCATTACCTTTAAAGTCAAAACAAGACAAAGACTATTCAACACCATAATAAAACTAGAAAAATCTAGACATATGAATAGGTGAAAGAAAAGGGGTATTATGAGCTAAATCTGTCTCCCAACCCCCCCCATTCATATGTTTAGTTCCTAACCCCCAGTACTTTAGAATGTGACTTATTTGGAGATAAGACTTTCAAAGAGATAATTAAGTTAAAATGAGGCCAATAGAGTGGGCCCTAATCCAACTTGACTGTGTCCTTTTAAGAAGAGATTAGGATATACACAAGGACATCAGGGTCCTCTGTTCACAAAGGTAAAATCAGATGAGGAAGCAGCAAAAGGGTGGTCATCTGTAAGCCAAGGAGAGGCCTCTGGGGAACCCAACACCACTAGCACTTTGATCTTGGACTTTCAGCCTCCAGAACTATGAGAAAATAAATTTCTGGCATTTAAGTCATCCAGTCTGTGGTATTTTGTTATGGCAGCCCTAGCAAACTAAGACAGGGAACGTAGATCACCTCCTTCAATAGCCCAAGACAATTAACTGAAAAATTAATAGAACCAGTAAGAGTATATAGTAAGGCAGTCTGATACAGGATCAAAATAGAAAACTCATATATTCCTCCATACTTGCAACAGCCAAATGGAAAATGTAATAGATAAAGTATACATACATCCCATTATAGCAGATAAGGCTTCTGATGAAAGATGATAGTTTCCATAAATTTATCTACAAATGCCATGCAATCTTAATAAAAAATTCCAGGGTTTTCCATGGAATTTGACAAACTGATTCTAAAATCCAACTGGAATAAAAAAAACCTCAATAATGGCCTAGAAATTCTGGAAAAATAAGAATAAATAGGTTGGCATCTCCTTCTTATTAAACTGCCTTTCTCATGTCAGTAGGCACACCAGGAAGCAGAGGGGAGTAGTTAGACCAGGGGCAGATGTTTTAGCTGTAGGTTGATGTGACTGTCTGATGAAGGTAGGATGAGTAGCCAGGGGAACTTGGCATGCCCTTAAGATCAATCAGAGCTCCATTTAGAGATGATGGGCTTGCTGAACACCTGTGCTCTCCCTAGGTCTAATGCAAGTTCTGCAGAGGGGATTTGCCCTACCAGATACAAGGCCTATAGTAAGTAACCAATGCAGTATCCCAACAGAAAGGGACAAATTTTATAGAACAGAAAAATATTAATAATATCTAACACACAGCCCTTACCACATGCTAGGCAATGTCCTAAGTGCTTTATGTGTATTGATTCATTCAATCCTCAAAAAAAACCTGTGAAGTAGGTACTATTCTAACAGAGAAGCACAGAGAGGTTGCCCAATATCACATAGCTATTAAGGCACAGAGCTGGGAACAGAGTAGAAAAACAAATCCACATTCACATGGAAATTTACTTTATGACAAAAGAGGAACTTCAAACCAGGGGGATAATGATGAACTAGTGAATAAATGGTGTCAGGGCAAATGACTAACCATATGGAAAAAATTAAGTTAGATTCTTATCTCCCACAATTCATAAAACTTAATTCCAGAGAAAGAGGTAAAATTTTAATGTCTATACATATTTTTGACAAAAATATGAGTCTTCTTACACAAGACAAAATTTAAAAAATTGATAAAGGTAACTATGCAAAAACTGAAATCTACATGCTAAAAGATACCATAACTAAAATTAAAATATAAGCAGCAGACTAAAACATTTTGCAACATTTCCAGAATATATTAAAAAAAAAAACCCTAAGAAATCTATAATATAGGGGCACCTAGGTGGCTCAGTGGGTTAAGCCTCTGCCTTCGGCTCAGGTCATGATCTCAGGGTCCTGGGATCGAGCCCCACATCGGGCTCTCTGCTCAGCAGGGAGCCTGCTTCCCCCCTCTCTCTCTAACTGCTGCTCTGCCTACTTGTGATCTCTCTCTGTCAAATAAATCAATAAATCTTTAAAAACAAAAATCTAGAATATATAAAGAACTACAAATCAATAAAAAAAATCCCAACCATCCTAATAGAAAAAATGGTTGAAAGATTGAATGAATTAATTCACAGAAAAGAAATAAAGAAGGGGTGCCTGGGTGGTACAATCAGTTAAGTGACCGACTCTTAATTTTGGCTTGAGTTGTGATAT
The DNA here is from genome assembly GCF_002288905.1 of Enhydra lutris kenyoni. Classification (NCBI taxonomy): domain Eukaryota; kingdom Metazoa; phylum Chordata; class Mammalia; order Carnivora; family Mustelidae; genus Enhydra; species Enhydra lutris. The sequence goes on along the minus strand of NW_019154209.1, from coordinate 649,317 downwards.
CAGGGCTGTGATCTCAGGGACTGAGTCCCACATCAGACACCACACTCAGTGCAGAGTCTGCTTGAGACTCCCTCTCCCTCCCTGTCCTCACTCACTCTCTCTCTAAAATAAATAAATTTTTTAAAAAAGAAATAAAAAAGAGCCAATAAACATATAAAACAAACTCAAACACCATTTTTTGCTATCAGAGTTCCAAAAATTAAGAAGACTGATAATATCCACTGCTGGTAAGGTTCATACACTGCTCATACCCTGGCCCTTTCAGAGGGGAACTTGGCACTATTAACATTTATTTTGTACATACCCTTCAATCTAGCAGGTCTACCTACCCTACAGAAATGTTAGCTGGCACATGGGCACAAAGAGTTATTTACAAGAATTTTCTTTGCAGCGCTGTTAGTCAAACTGTAAAATTAGAGACAACCTCAATGTTAATCAGTAGGGAATGGTTAAAAATACAATGGCACATCTATGCTATAGACTACTACACAACAGGTAGATTTCAGTGTGGCGATGCAATAGATAGATCTCTATGTACTGATGCTGAAAGATGTCCAAGCAAGTTGTAGAACCATGAACAGTACACAAAACTGTATTTATTTGTGTTTACATGTGGTTATAAGTACAAAATGAAAGTTATGTATCAACTGGTTAACACAGTTTACCTCTGGGTAACCTGCCTCAGAGAAAGAAGAGTATTAGTCAAAGGGCACTTTTACTTTCTCTGTCTTGTTCAAATCTTAGTCAATGAGAATTAATTTAAAGGTGCTATACGCAACTAATGAATCATTGAACATTATGTCAAAAACTAATGATGTATTATATGTTGGCTAATTGAATTTAAATTAAAAAATAATATTAAAACCCACATTAAAGTCAGTTACACTATACAAAAAGGTGCATTATGTAATGTAGTACTTAACAAATCTTAGCTTAAAAAAAAGGTCATCTCTTAAATGCAAGAAGTCTGCCAAAAGATCATTATATATCTTTGCAAGGGATGAACCAAACAACAGAGAAGGAAATGGAAGTGACAGAAATAAAACACACAAGAGGGTTTGAAAAAAAGAGTTTCCAGTAAAGAAGGTTAGACAATTTTAAAAATGGATGACAGCTGGGGCACCTAGGTGGCTCAGTAAGTTAAGCACCTGACTTTTTATTTCAGCTCAGGTCATGATCTCAGGGTCGTGAGATCAAGTCCTGTGTTGGGCTCCACACTCAGTGTGGAGTCTGGTTGAGATTCTCTCTCCCTCTACCCCACCCCCCACCACATTCTCTCTTTCTCTCTCTAAAAAAAAAAAATGGATAGCTAATTATTTTCTGAGGGTCTTCCATACGTAAGACAATGTGCCAGGTGCTCTGTACAAGCATCATCTCTAATTCTTGCATCAACCTGTAGATATTTCCACTTTATAGATTAAGAAAACATGACTCAGAGAAAGCAAGTATCAAGCTTAAGGCAAGGTCTTTGCTCATTATTGTCACAGGCTGTCCTGGACAGGGAGTGGGTTTGAGACTGGGGTGAGGGGGAGCACTTCTGGCCTGGACCCAAGTGCTTGGTGGCCCTTACTATACTCTGCATCCTTGAAGCATGCTCCCAAGCTGTCCTGTTCATCCAGACTGGCATTCTCTTCCTCCTCCTCGCTCTCGGTTCTCCAGTATGCTGGCCGCTTGATTGGCCGCTTCCCTGGGGTGCGCTGGGAAGCAGGACTGCTAGACACTGTGCCCAGTCCACTGCTGGAGCTCCCACTGCTTCGGTCCTGGCCCCCAGTCCACCAGGCCTGCAGGCTGGAGGTAGCTGGTGAGGACGATGAAGACTGCAGGTTGGCCATGCACAGCATGCCCTGGATGGCCTCCTGAGTGCTGGGAGAGGCAGGGGCCTCGCTGCAAGGGACAGAGGAGAAATGCTTGAGGGAGTTCTCTAGCTGTCGGAGGAAACCAGTCATCAGAATAGTCAGGAAGGAGGGACAATAGCTACAGGAGTTAGGGTGGGAGGAAGGAGGAGAGGACAATTCCAGATAAGAAACCAGAAATTAAACCAACAGATCAAGATAGTACCCCAAAGGCTATTTTCATGTAAAGGTCAGTCCTTCCTGCCCCAAATCTTTCCACAGACAGCAAGGAAGGTGGCAAAAAGAGGGGTGTACTTCCTTCCCTGTTCACCCATGCTGAATTCTTCCATTTAAAAAAAAAAAAAAACAGGGCCCAGGAAAGGCTTGGCTTTCCTTCCATGCCTCTTCTAGCCCCTCTTCCAAATCCCAACGTACCCAAAACCAATCCCCTTAAAGTTTATACCTCTACTTTCCGTCAGATCTTAAGTTCCTCAGGACAGATTTCATGTCTACTTTATTCTTTCAGCCTGAATGCCCTTGCTAAGTCTTTGCCCCTTTAAATGGCTCAATAAATATCTGTTGATTGGTTCATCTAACCTTTTAGGTGGGGGTGGGAGGGTGTGCTGTCTGATCGCCTGGAAAGGGGAGATCAAAGCCAGTACTCACGTGAGGGCAGCATAGTCAGGTCCCCCCACCTGCCTGCTGGCCTTAAGCAGATCAAGAATTCCACCAGCACCACTCCCATTCCCAAGCTTGCCTTCGACCCCTTCCACCATATCCTCATCTGTTGTATAGTCCTCCTGTTGGGGAAAGAGGGTATCACCTCAGCTGCTGAGGGTTGGTCTGGTAAGGCCCCAGTACAATGTTGACATTTTCACTCTGGATGCTAATATCTCCTGAGCACCAGGAACAGACCAAACACTAAGCAGAATATTCACTCTTTCATTTTAATCTCCACAGCATCTTTGTGAGGTAGGCATTATTATTTTGTGTGTGTGTGTGTGTGAGGCAGGTATTTTAATTCCCGTTTTACAGGTAAGGAAACTAAGGCTCAGGAAAGTAACTAAATTGTGTAAGGTCATAACCAGATATTCCAAATCAGATACTCTTTCTGCTACATCACAATGCCTTTTATTCTACTCTACATTAAAGGATTTTTAGAAATTTCAACTCAATTATGGTCTTCCAGTTATATGCTCAGATGCACTGCCCTTAGCACACAATCATTCACTTAATAAATATTTTAGGAATTGAAGGCATAGGGTATTTTTCCCCAACCCCCCACCCCCACCTAGAATGACAATCTGTCTCTTGTCTCTGTAACCAGAATGGCAGAAGACCAGACAACAGGGCAGGCTCCTACCTCAATGTCAAACTCAACTTCTCCTGGTTCACGAACTCGGTTGGGGTCAGAGCAAGGCTTCGCACGGGGTAACTTTCGGGGAAATTCTAGAAAATAATGAAATACACATATTGTGAAGATAAGATTAGCATCTGAGCCAAACACCCAGGGGAAAAAAGTCAGAATATAATTTTCCTGAAAGTAATGACCACAGACACAGGCCACAACTAATTTAGGGAGGTTAGGAATTGGTTTACAAATAAATCTCTAGAGCAAAGAATACATGGAAGCCTAAAGAGCTGGTAAGTCAGAATGTCAACAAGCTCAGGCCTAAGGCCTTTGGTCTACCAGGAGGACCCAAAACAAATGTGAAATAGGCAGGAAAGGAACAAGAAAGAACAGGTACATACTTGGTCTTATTATCAGGGTTGCCTTCTCCTTTCCCAATCTCTCATCAATCTGCAGTTCATCATCTGAATCCAAGTCAAATTCATCCTCCATCACCTGTTCTGCCACCAGCCTAGCTTTGTCTGCTTTCTTCGTGAGCTTGGCTCGCCGAGACTTAGATAAAGTTTTTACCCTCTTGGTACTAAAAAGAAAGAGAAGAAGAGCATAAAGATAGTCACTTTCAGTATTATTAAAATGGCAACTCCCCCCAAATCGGTCTATAGATTCAATGCAATCCCTATCAAAACCCAGCTAATCTCTTTTATAGAAATTAATAAGCTGATACTAAAATGTATATAGGCACACAGAGGACTTAATATGGCCAAAAGAATTTTGAAAAAGAACAAAGTTGGAGGATTTATCTGCTAAATTTCCAAAATTTACTAAAAAGCAACAGTAGTCAAGGAAGTGTGCTGCTAGCAAAAGATAGACACATACATCAATGGAACACAGCTGTGAGTCTAGAACCAACTCTTTAATTTACAGTCATTAATTTCTGCCAAAGATGCTAAGGCAGGGGCACCTGGGTGGCTCAATGGGTTAAGCCTCTGCCTTCGGCTCAGGTCATGATCTCAGGGTTCTGGGATCGAGCCCCACATCGGGTTCTCTGCTCAGCAGGGAGCCTGCTTCCCTCTCTCTCTCTCTGCCTGTCTCTCTGCCTACTTGTGCTCTCTGTCTGTCAAATAATTAAATAAAATCTTTTTTAAAAAGATGCTAAGGCAGTTCAGTGGGGAAAGGATGGTCTTTTCAACAAATGGTGCTGAGATAACTGGGTATCACATGCAAAGAAATGAATGTGGATTCTTACCTCACATCACACACAAAAATTAACTCAAAATGGATCCTAGATCTAAATGTAAAAAATAAAACTATAAAACTTCTAGAAAAAAATAAAGGAAACTATCTTTAATGACCTGGAATTAGGTAAAATTCAAAACATTTGTGCTTCAAAAGATACCACTAAGAAAATGAAAAGATAAGCCATAGAAAGACTGGGAGGAAATATTTGCAAATCATTTATTTGGGAAAGGATCTGCACCCAGAATAGTTAAGTAACAGTTAGAACCCAATAATAAGACAAACAAGGCAATTTAAAAATGAGCAAAAGATCTGAAAAGACATTTCTCTAAAGATGATATACAAATGGCCAATAATCACACAAAAAGATGCTCAATATCATTAGTTACTAGGGAAATGCAAATCCAAACCACAATGAGATACCACTTAATATCCATTAGAATGGCTATAATAAAAAAGACAAACAGTAACAATTGTTAGCCAGTATATTGCTGGTGGGAATGTAAAGTGGAACAGACACTTCGGAATAAATTTTGGCGGTTTCTCGAAGAGTTAAGTATTAAGTTACCATGTGACCCAAAATTTCACTCCTAAGTGAAAAACGGAAACATATCCATATCAAAAACTTGTATGTGAATGCTCATAGCACCATTATCCACGACAGCCAAAAAGTGAAATCAATCCAAATAACTGTCCACTAGTTAATGGATAAACAAAATGTGGTATATCCATACAATGGTGTACTATTCAAAAATAAAAAGGAGTCAGTTAACGATAAACACTACACCATGAATGAACCTCAAAAACGTTATGCTAAGTGCAAGAAGCCAGACATAGAAGACCACATGTTATGTTATTCCATTTATATGGTATGTCTAGAAAAGGCCAGTCTAGGGAGACAGAAAGTAGATTAGTGGTTGCTTGGGCCTGGGGAAGAGAACCAAAGGTGTAAGTGAGTATGAGTGATCTTCTTGTGGTGATAGGAATGTTCTAAAATTGGACTGTGATGACAGTTGCACGTACTTTAAATTTACTAAAAGTCATTTAATTGTATACTTAAAGCAGGTTAATTGTATGGTATGTAAAGTATACCTCAAAAAAGCTGTTAAAAATATATAAAGGAAATGGGAAAAACTAAGAAATGGGCTTATGTAATCCCATTAGATATGGTAAACAGTATTAACCAGTACAAACTGATGAAATAAACCTTATAGTTAAAAAAGAAACAAGCTTTTGGCAAATCAGTCTTCCTGATACATACATTCAGCAAGCAGTCATTTGGTGAACCGGCTTTCAGTAAACTGGCTGACATTAAACTGACCTGTTTTCTACTTCACAGGGTTTTAGGAGGTTTAAATGAGCTAATGCAGAAACCAACACATGGCAAGCGCCCAACAGTAGCTAACCTTATAATTAAGTTCTCTAGGCCTCAGTTTCCACATTAATAAAATGGGGATAACAACACTTACCTTTCAGGGCTGTTGTGAGGACTAAAGAAAATAATGTACTAAACAGCTAAGATAAAGTCTGATACAGAGCAGGAGCTCAATAAATGGTAGCTATTTATCCCCTGATCTTTTATTAACTTTTAAATATGAAAAATGTCAAACAAATAAAAATATAAAAGTATAACTAACTCTCATGTACCTTCCACCCAGCTAAGTTCCAGCGATTATCAACATACAGCCAATCTTGTTTCATCTACACTTCAGTCCTTGCGAAACACTGGATGATTTTGGAGAAAAGCCCAGACATAATGTCATATTGTCTGTAAATATTTCTATATCTTGTCTCTCTAGGTTCACTTAACTACAGTCTCTGGCAGCTGCAGGAGGTAACAGAAGCAGCATAAAGACTAGTGGGAAAGGGGAAAATGTCTCATGTCCTCAACAGCTGTTACAGGCTGGACCCTTAGGGCTCTGAATTTTCTCCCCCCCCAGGAGACCAATGATGGACCAAGGCAATGCTCAATAGTCGCTCTACTATTGTTTAGTAACTAGGTCCCAAACCCCAAGAATAGCCGTGCTGCTTTCAGAATCTGCCCTACTCTCACACTCCCTTTTTCCTTATCTCCCAGCCAGGTGGACCTATTGCACTTGCCCTTGGGATCCGAAGACCTCTTCCCACAAAAAGGCTATGAAGGTATTCTTGGCACTTGTGTTCCTATACTATTGGTACTCTACTTGACTCTGGACCGCTCCTGTCTGGTGCTCTGAGTGTCCAGATGACCACTCTCACTGTCTTCCTCTGCCTCCCTACATGTTCCAGGGTTTCTGATGATCCACTTAGCTTCTGGCTATACCCATACCATCTTCACCACCACTACCAGCATCTCCTTTCATCTTCAACATTTTAGTGAAAGAGCTACCACCAATTAAGCATTTACTATGTGCCAGGCCCTGTGATAAGCATCCTACATACATTATCTCATTTAGTCCTCCAACAACTCTAGGGTAAAAGCTTTATCTATAGAAGAGATATAATGAGGACACTGAGGTGCAGGGTTAATTAACCTGCCAAGGTCACACAGTGAATTCGTGTCAGAGCTGGGACCCAAACTCAGGACTGTCTGCTTCCGAAGCCTGTGCTTTTTGTGGTGAACACTTAGATTTTATTCTTTTAGAAAGTGTTCTGTTAGAAATTATTTTAAGAAAAGCAATACATGCTTATTGTACAAAATTCAAACGCTACTGAAGTGAAAATTTCCTCTCCTGGCTCCCTTATCCTACTTTCCAGAGATAACTACTCTTACAAGTTTGGTGTGACAAGTATAAAATATATAACAAATATATTTGCATAAATATGTATGATTATCCCTAGAAGAAAATCATTGACACTAGTTGTCCATGGGGAAGGGAACTGGGACAGAGAGGGGTGGGAACAAAATTTTTCACACTGTACAATTGCATACTTTTTAAATTTTAAGCTGCATATACTAAATTTTAAACCTCTTCGAAAAAGTTTTATTAAAAATAATCTATGCCACTTTTCTACACAAGCATACATACACACATGCACACACACCTTTTTAAAAAATTAAAATATAACTATTACTATGTATTATTTTGTGACCTGATTTTTTCACTTAAGAATATATCTTGGACACCTTTCCAAGCCAACAGATTTTAAACTCATTTTCTCTAACAGCTACAGGGTATTCTATTCATTTAACCAACTCTTATTGACAAACACATTTCTAATTACTTACTATTAGAAACAACGATGCTATGAACACTGAACATTTCTCGTAACACACCTGTGCAAATATTTCTGCAAAATTCCTAAAAATCTAATAGCAAAAGGTATATAAGAAACTAATGCTCTTAATCAGCATGCTATATTCCCCTCTTATTTCTGCCAGTGGTTCTGACCCACTGACTTTCTGAAATTTCTAAAACTCATATAAAATTTTTCTCAGACTGCCAATTAGATTCCAGGCCTCTCCCCCAATGCTACCATGGTTGTTCTCTGAACTAAGCAATGATACCTGATGATATCTGGGTATTTCCCCAAGTACGGTCCCTCCCCCACTCATTTCCCAGACCCAGGTCCCAACTCCATGCCCTGTTTCAGTGACATGTTGCCACTGACAGTCCCAGTTATCTCTGTGTTCCTTCTTCCCACCTCACCTGCCATTAGACATCAACAGGGCCAGCGGGCCCTCATTCCCATCAAGGTCCAAGTCTGGCGAGTCATCATCTGAGTCATTCAGGCAGGTACCAGTGATGTTGAACTGCAGAAGGAGGAGGCTCAGTTGTCACCTGTCTGGGACTCGCAAGTGAATCCTGATGACCAGTTCCTTCCGGTTTCACTGGCTGAGTTCACTGTTAAAACCACCTGAACCAAGGCTTCCTGCTACACTGTCCCCCCAGCCCCACCCCAAATGATCGCAAATGATCACAGGTTGAGAATGTATGGCTACCTCAGGGGAAACCTATCAATCTTGTAAAACGTGTTCCCTTTTGAAGAGGGAGAGCATCTTCACGTGCCCATGGAGAGCACCACAATCTTAAAGCAAGGTGGAGCCCTGGAGAAGGGCTTTACTTAAGGACCTGTTCAAGACTCCAACCTGACACTCATATACCATGTTCTTAAATGTCATTCCCATCTAGCACTTCACGATTCAGCTGAAGTGTCATGTCTTCTGAGAAGAGCTGCGGACCATCACTCCTACCCAGATAAACTCATCCCCCCTCTGTGTTTGAGGGTCCCCCACACACCCTTGATTACAGCATCCTCCATACCTCATTGCACTCATTTGTTTTTATGCCTGTCTTTCTCACTAGCCTGCCAGTCTCTTGAGGGTAACATTCACAGCACCTATCACAGTGCCCAGCACAGACAAGGTCTCAATAAATGCCTGTTAAATGAGTGGTACTGGTAGCCAAACACCAGGGGCCCTAAGGGAGGTGGGAAGACAGAACAATCCTTTTGATCCCCTGATCTTCCAAGGGACCCAAAAGGGCTGGGCTGAACCCATGGGCCAGCACCCACCTTTGCTTTCTGGGAAGAGCCTGTCTTCAGTGCCTGATGATTGTATGGGTCCATGAGATTATAGCTCAATTGGCCAGCAGGCCCCAAGGCTGAGCTCTCCTTGCCCTTTCGCTCTGCCTTCTTGAAGAGTTCCTTGGGCTTCAGGCCTTTCTTCTTTGAACCACTTTTGGAGGGCAGTGACAGCCTGGACATGGATACTGAAGTGGAATGGACTGGCCTGGTTAAGGGAATGGAGCCAGCTGGGAAGATCCTCTGCAGCCCAAAGATATTGCTCGTCTTCCCAACGTTCTGTTGGAAGATATCCTACAAGAGTATTAGTACACGACGGGGTTAGCGCTTACTCCAGGGTTCTCTCTATGCTAAGAGCAGAGGTCTGTTCATGGCACTGGCAGTACCGCCATGGAAGTGTCTTACAGATGCTCCACATCTAGATGCAACCCTAGATTTTTCACAATGAGTCGGTCATCAGGAATTTACTAGGTGGCATTTCTTTACCCAGCCACTGACAACTAAGGAGAAGACGAGCAGAAAAAAAGCCCAGCACTACTGTCAAAATTGGAGAAAAGACTCCAAATGCAGCTGGCATGAGACAGAAAATACTTGAGTACTAAACTGTGTGGTCCCAACTTAAGGACTGCAGGATTTGAGACAGGGTCTGGTCCGAAGTCTGCTACTAGCTAGCTCTGTGACCTCAGGTAAGTGATCTGACTACTGTTTGTTCGACTATAAAATTAAAGGAGCAGACTGTAAAGGTGGTTGTCAGAGGTGCTCTGTGGCTCCTCTGAACTTCTTGGGAGGAGCCCTGAAGACTGGAGGTAGGTGGAAGGCAACTAAGAGGAACATGTGGAAGTCGAAGCCTCTTGCCTTCCACCTTATTGACAGCAGCTATGCTTTGATTGGTTGGATACTGACCTTCCAGGTAAGATTTCATTTGACGAAAAAAAAAAAAAAAGGTTCCATCACTTTAAAACACTTGAAAGCCAGTGGACCAGACATGATCCATCTCTCTAAGTGCTTTTCGAATGAGCCCAGGGTTTTGTATATACAAAACTGGTTTAAGCAGAAAGAGCCAGAGAAAAGGTAGGCCTTGTAACTAAACTCTGAAGGATTCTGACAGATGGGAATGGAGGAAAGGGAGGTAGGAGGTGGACAATGTAAGCTATGGTGTAGGCAGTGAAACATGCTGTAGGCGGTGCGGCTAGAAGCCCAAACTCCCAGTAACTCACTCTGACCACCCTTCAGCACAGACGTAGTGCCTATATCCTGAGTGCTAAACAGAAATTGACAGCTCCTGCGCTAAACGAGAGTTTAAGCTTCCTTAAGTCCAATTCTCCTCTGGTGCCTCTGCTACTTCACCAGCCCACACCAAGTTCTCTCTTTGCTGCAAAGTCTATTAAAAACAATGGCTCACATTTATTGAGTACTTACTCTGCCAGGCACTGTGCGAGGGGCTCTACATACATTAGCTCTCGAGCCTAAGAGAACTCTGAAAAGGTGGTGTTATTCCCCCTTTACAGACAAAGATACTAAGGCTCTGAAAGGCTTGCAAGTGATGGAGCAGGAACCAGAATCCAAGTTTCTCTGAGTCTCTTACCATCTACACTTACTGCCTCGTGGTATAAGCCACCTGTTGAAAGATGGCTTTGTAATCATGTTTAATCTGGGAGAACTGTCATTTTGTAGAATGCAGAGACTGAGTCAAAATATTAAATACAGCAACTACTACTATGACCTCCACCACCCACCACTACCATGACCCACCATCAGAACTTACTGAACACTTACTATGTGCCAAGTACCATTCTTAATGCTCAGCCTGTATTACCTTATTTAACCCTTTTAACAATCCCTGAGTAGGTATAATTATCCCCACTTTAGAAACAAGGAAACTGAGGTTCAGACAGTGGACTTTGCCCAGGGTCCTCTAAAAGATTCTGAGTTCTTTGCGGACAATGAATTATTTACGTATTATAAGCACCTAGCCTAATGCGAAGCACACTCGAGGCACATAATAATTATTTAAATTAATGGAGTCCTTGGTGGGGTTTTCCCAACCCTTCCCCTGGACTCTCAAGCCAACTGAAGAAGCCTGACCTGCCACTTGAGCCTTGAGGCCCTTCCCAAACGCCTCCCCTGCTCCCCTGCTTCTTACTTCCACCAGGCGGATCTCCCTAGCCAGATCTTTAATGAGCTGTACAGTCCGCACTGTCTCCGGAATCTCATCCTCGTGGTCTGGCAGAGCCTGTCAAACAAAAGGCATGAAGAATAGACCCACACATAAATAGACAACTGATTTTTGACAAAAGTACCAAGGTAATTCAATGGAGAAAGGGTAGTCTCTTTAACAACTCATACTGGACCAAATGGATACCCATATGCAAAAAAAGCAGCTCAATCCACACCTTGCACCACACACACACACACACACACACACACACACACACACACACATACACACACACACTCAAAATGGATCAAAAGCTGAAATGTAAACTCTAAAACTATAACCCCTTTAGAAGAAAACAGAGGAGAAAATCTTTGGAACCTTGGGTTAGACACCAAGATTTCTAAGGACACAAAAAGCATGAGCCTTAAAAGAAAAATAAGTTGGGCTTAATAAAAAGCAAACACTTCTCTTTGAAAAACACTGTTAAGACAAACCAGAGACTGTGAGGAAATATTTGCAAAACCTGTCTTAGATAAAGGACAGTGTCAAGGCGTGTTGAGTAACTCCGTGGTGGGCTTGGGCCATACCCCTCAAAAAGTCAAGAACCTGGAGGAGACCCCTGGGGACAACCTGGCCTCTCCACTTTTAAGGACAGAGCTCAGGTCTGAGCAGCTACAGGTCCAGTGCTAGCTCCACAGCAACCTCAGCTGAGACCTCTTGAGTGTCTCACTTTAAATTTATTTGCAATCTTTTTGAATCCTCAAGATTTACATCTTTATGTAGACAGAGCTCTCAGGCTTTTCCCTTGTGATTTCTTCCACCAGTTTTCACTTCACTTCTGCATGCAGAGGACTGACAAAACTTCTTCAGCATTACCTTATTTACCATGGCTTTGATTCTTTTTTTCCTTAATTCTTTTAAGCCATCTGGAATCTATTTTGGTGGCTGGACAGGGGTGGGGTCTGAGAACCCATGTGATCCAGCTGGATAAATTTAATAGCTCCCTCCTCCTGGCCCAGGGGCTCTGGAAAGGTGAGGGAGCAAGTACCCCCCATGGAAATCATCTTCATTTCACAAAAGACTACTTCCATGAGATGAGAATGGGCTCCTCAGATCTGCGTTCTACTCTTCTCCAGCTCCCTCTGGCCACGCTATTTGGGGCCATCCTGGCTCAAGGCATGAGTAATCAGGACTCACTCCCCTCCCTTTTGTTGTTCCTGGGGCAGAGTCACTCCAAAGTTCACTTCATTGAACTTTCATTGAACATTTTTAGAAATGAAACCTAAGGTAGCCACACCTGAGGGATATGGAGAAAACAGAAGACTAGGCTAAGGCCCAGGTATAGGTATGTTTAGGGAGAAAAGAAGGCCCAAAACATGAAGTCCAAGGATATCTGAGGGAAGGCCGGGAACGGGAATGGGGAGGTTGTGCAAATTAAGCCTACAATGGCTGAAAGGTCTCCTTAAGCCACTGTACGCAAGGGGAAAGTCTGTAAAGAATATAAAAAGCATAAGGAAATATACTGATATTTCTTCTTTTACTTTGTTGCATTTCTTAAAATTTTTTTAAAGTCAACATTTTGAGTAGGTAATCCATTTACATAGCTCAAAAATTGAACAATATAAAAAGATACACATTGAAAAGCCTCAAAATATATTTGTCCCTGCCCTAAGTGTCATTACCCCACACCCACAGGTAACCATCTTTATTACCGTCTTCTGCATCCCTCCAGATTGTGTCTGCAGGCAAATAGAAGCATATAAAAAATCCTATTCTTGTTTGCCCCCCACCTTTTAACACATAAGGTGGCACATCACACACATGGTTGTACACGTTTACTTGACAAATTCTAGAGATCTTTCCAAGTCAGTACAGAGAAAACTTCCTTAATCTCTTTTATAGCTGTTTCGTATTCAATTGGATAGATGGATATTGGTGTTATTTCTAAAAGCCATTTTGACAGTATGCGTCAAGAGCCTTACATTTTTTCATATACTTTGAGCCAGTAATTGCTCTTCTAGGAATCTATCCTGAAGAAACAATCAAAAGATGAGGGACAAAGTTTGGTGCAAGCACACAGTCACTGCATGATTTGCTGTAACTACTCCCCCAAATAAATAAAGCAACAATAAACAAGTGGTGAGGTAATAAGGACAGTACATCCTTGTAAAAGAATATCATTTAACTATTAAATGTTTGTAGAGAACTTTGAGGACACAGGAAAATGAACATAAGCCAATAAACTCAGATACAAAACTGAATGTACAGAGTGATAGCAATCATGTTTTTTAAATGCATATAAAAAGACCAGAAGAAAACATAACCAAATGTTAATGTTAATTCCGAGTGTTAAAATTACAGGTGATGTTTTTTCCCTCCTTATACTCTTCTTCATTTTTTCTAATTCTCTAGAATAAGCATGTGTTACTTTTTATAATCAGAAAGAAAGGTTTTAAAAATGTTATCCGGGAGTCCTAGTTCAGTCCTCTATTCTAACCCCAGGAGCCCACAAGCCTCCCTGGTCTCTACCACCTCCCTGAAGCATCTACCCAAAGCAAGCCTCTACTGAGGGCAGAACTCTAGAGGAAGTAGAGAAAAAGCATATTTACTTCTTTCCTTGTCCAGGCTCTAAAGGCCAAGTTCAGAGCTTTGCCACCATGGACCAGATAGGATGCTGGGTGCCTCCTATTCTCTCGCAAACCTAAAGGAGGAAAAAGGAAGGCAGAAGGTCAATGAAGCCATGTGGGGAAGTGAAGGACTTGTTACTTTTTTTCAGGCAACCAGATAAAGTACTCAATGTTCTAAGCACAACTCCAGATCTCAGTTCTTATAATAGTGTTCATTTAATAAGTACCTACTATATGCCAGGCATTTAATATCTACTATCTCACCCATCCTCTAAGCCAAGTATCATTATCCTCACTTTACAGTTCAGGAAACTGAAGCTCAGAGAGGCAAAGAGACTTAACTAAGGGGACATACCCAGTAAGAGCCAGAGCTAAGACCACAAATCTGAGGCCTGAATCTGAATCCTTCCACCACACTGGAAGTGCTCTGCCTCTTGGGTTTCAAAATGCAACCACACTAAGGAAGACCTTGATTGCCACCTACACAGAGCTGAAGGGCCATTAATAAATGCTCTCATTCTGAGTTACTCCAGGAGGAGGTTATGACAAATAGCTGGATTTCGGCTCAATACAGAATCTTCTACTGAACCGAGCTGTTCTGAACAGGTAATAACTGGTTAGTCATCTAGCCTCTGATTGAACACTTAAGTGACAGCCTGTCTAGGTAGCAGAATAAGGGCATGAAGTAGTGGGTAGGAGACTGTACTCATTGGCCTCTGAGATCTTTTTTTAGATTTAATTTAACTTATTTATTTGAGAGAGAGAATGTGTGTGCATGCGAGCAGGGAGAGGAACAGAGCGGGGAGGAAGGGGAAAGAATCTCAAGCAGACTCCACACTGAGCACAGAGCCGAACACAGGGCTTGATCTCATGGCCCTGAGGTCACAACCTGAGATGAAAACAAGAGTCAGATGCTTAACCCAACCGAGCCACCCAGGCACCCCTGCCTCTGAGGTTCTTGGTAACTCTAAAATACTGATTCCTCGTGGCCAAGTTACCTTGAAGAATCTCAGGTCTGAGCAAGGGAGCTGCTCTAATTCAAAACAGACCAGAAAATCCCAGCAGTTTGGCTTCTATCTGGGCTGATACCTGGGAACCAACACAATGATGCCAGGCTGGTGAGGACTGGGCCTTGTCCCCATTCCATAGGAAGCACTTTCAGGAAACTCTGAGATTGTCCAGATTGAGTTTTACTTTAATTATCAGGAACTAGGGATAATTTCATTGTAATGCAATTTTCTTAGCCACCTTTGCTAAATAAAGTTAAAATCCATTTTCTACCTTACATTATACTTAGTAAAAGAGCCAATCTTAAAAGTTCACACGCTATAGGATTCCATTTTTATAGCTCTCTTGAAATGACAAAACTACAGAGATAGAAAACAGATCAGTGGTTTCCAGAAGTTATGGATAGTGCAAGGGGAAAGAATGGGTGAGATGATAAAGGGGTAGCACTAGAGGGTCTCTGTGGTGATGGAACAGTACTGTATCTTCTTTGAGGTGATGGTTACATGCATGTACACACACGTGCATGTGCATGCTCAGGGAAGCAGGCCAAAAGGGGCAGCTAGTAAAGGGATCCATACCTCGAAAGATGTCCAGGATGTGCTTTCCCACATACCAACAGATGGTCTCAAAGTTAGGAAACTTGAAGAGGTCTGCTGTGCTCAGCCGTTTCTCAATCTCATACGCTCTAGAAGAAGTAGGCACAACAACAATGATGATAACATGGATCCTGTTTACTGAGCACCTACTAGATATGGGGTTATGAATGCTTTGTACCCACTACCTCTAATCCTCACAACTACCCTGTAAAATCCAACTTTGTGGGTTAGGGAACTTGAGCACAAAGATTATGTGACTTGCCCAAAGTCACATAAACAACTAAGTGAGGAAGGATTATTCATCCCTACACTGATCATTATAAGGAACCAGGACCTATTCCTTTCTGATCATCTTGCCTCCTCCAATGCTGCACTTCTCACTATAGGGGAGAACCTAAGGACTCTAGCAGATGGGAATGGCCAACTTGGGATCACAACAGCTTCAGCACTCACTTGAGCTGCATTTCGATGTTAAGGCTGTGTAAGAAGTTCCCTCCAAAGGCAAGGCAGTCCACTGGGGTCAGCACAGCATGGATCCATCCTGCAGTGTAACATGGCAAAATCATAGCTGGCAGAGGGCCTTACTTCCTCTGGACATCACTGCCCCAACTCAGCTCAAACACAACTTCTCAGAACAGCTAATCTGGCAGTGACTCAGAAAGTTCTAGTTTCTCTACTCTCCCAATACCCATTCTGCCACCATTATAACCCTGAACTGGACCAATTTATGGGGTTATTAAACTCCTTCTACTTCCCTCCTCTAGACTTCAAATCTCTCTGTTTTGCCCATCTGCTCTCTCATCTCTTAGAAGGGCATTACCTCCTTGCCAAGTCTCCCCCTTCTAACTTTACTCTAGGTAAAACAAAGAGCTTTTGTGTTGAATAAACCTGAGTTCAAAGTCTGCCATTTTCTAGCTAAACATCTACTTCAAAGGTTGGTTGTGAAGTATGCACCTAGTTGGAACTCAATTATTTTCCTTGCCCTTGACTCTACACTGCCTTCTGAGACCTTCTAATTTTTCTTCTTAAACCTCTTTCATATTCATCTCCCTTTCCCCATCCATCCATCCTACCAATGCCTTGGTTCAAAACCCTCATTACCTATCACCTAGGCTATTTGAAACAGCCTCCAAACTGGCTCCTCTATACCAGCAGTTCCCAAGGTATGGTTCAGGGAATCCTGGGGCTCCCTGAGACTCCTTGAGAGCACATGTAAGGTCAAACTATGCTTATGATGATACTAAGAAGCTATTTGTCTTTTTCACCCTCATTCTCTCACAGGTGTACAGTGTAGTTTTCCAGAGGGTAAATGACATGATAACACAACATGCAGAAGCACTCTTGAGAATCCAGTCATTTTCTATTAATCCAGACATTAAAAGTGTTTGCAAAAATGTAACTGTCACTCTTCTCCCTACATTTCTTGATTTGAAAAGTTATTTTTCACAAAAATTATTATTCATGCTAACATGTAATGAGTTTATTACTTCTCAAATGAGTTAAACAAATATTTTTAAATTTTCTCAGTTTTGATTTATAATGTAAATATTGATGAATATAAACCACATAAATAAAAGCCTTGGGGTCCTCAGTAATATTAAAAAGTATAAAGGGGTCCTGAGTCCAGAGTGTTTACAAACCACTACTCTATACCAATCTCAATCTCTGAAGTCTATCCTCCACATCTTGACTCTAAAATACAAATCTGCCCATGTCATCCCTGCTCAAAATACTTCAATAAAATGTACATCCACAGGAGAATGGATAAATTGCCATATACTCATACAATGGAATATTGGAAAGTAAGTAAAATGAGTGAACATGTACCAAAATGAATCTCATAATCATAGTGTTCAGAGAAAAAAGCAAGTTGGGAAGAATTACCTAATATGATTCCATTTATATAACATTCAAAAATAGTAAAACAATACTAGCTATTGACTTGATGAGCCATGACCTGTATAATAAAGGAATAGAAATGCATGAGGATAATAATTGCCAACTTCAGAACAATGGCTAGCTCAGAGAGGGAAAATGGGAATGGAATTGAGGAGAGGTATATGAGAGGCTTCAAATATATTTGTCATATTTTATCTTTTTAGTTGGCCTATAAACACGTAAATGTTTATTACATTATTCTTTATATCTTTTGCTACATAAACAAAACTTCAATGGTTCTCCAGTCACCTCTGGGGTAAGTTCAATCTGCCTATCTTTTCAGCTTCACTTCCTCCTTGATCTCTACGCTCCTGTATGCATGAACTACTTCAAACAGCCTTGCTTTGCTTATGCCTTTCTCTATGTCTGAGAGGACTCTTCTGCCTTTCTTTCCTTGGTCAGTCCATACTTACCTGTGAGGTGTCACTCCTCTGAGAAGATTTTCACAAACTTCCAGCTAGGCTAAATGCTCTTCTCCATACTCCCACAGCTTGTGGTAAATGCTTCTATTATGGCTATTAGAACATGATACTGAAATGGCCTACTGACCTTTTGTCTCTAGCACCTAACCCCATGTGGGTGTACTCAGTAGACATGCAATACTTGTGGAACTAAGTAGATTTTACCCAGTTCATGGAACTTCATACCAATAAGTGAATTAATCCAACTCAAATCTCTGGTAGGCAAATTCAATTAATCAAACAGTTATTAAATGCCCAGTAGAAAAGGTATTTTGTGACACCCTATTAGACAAAGGACTAAAAGATGAATAAATGAATTAATAAATGCCTAGGCACAGAAAAGAGAAAAGCAGGTGGGTACGGGGGAAGGTAACGTGCCTCAGCACATATTAAACATTGTATATAAAATCAATGTAATCAAATCAACATGATATTGATATATGAACAGATAAATAGGTCTGTGCAACAGAAAAGAAAATCCAGCATTATACAGTATCGTATCAGACAAAGATGTGAGATCTATATGGCAGTCTTATTTTATTTTCTTAAAGATTTTATTTATTTGAGAGAGAATGAGCAAGCACACTAGTGGAGGGAGGCAGAGGGAAAAGGACAAACAGATTCCCCATTGAGCAGGGAGCCCGACCTAGGGCTCGATCGCAGGACCCTGGGATCATTACCTGAGCCGAAGGCAGTCACTTAATCAACTAAGCCACTCAGGCACCCCATCTGACAATTTTAAAGGAGCTATCATAAGAATGCTTCAGTGAACAATTATAAACATGTTTGCAGCAAAAAAAGAAAAAGAGAAGATATAAATAAGAAACAAATGGATGTTTTAGAACTGGAAAGTACTGTATCTGAAAAAAATAATGAAAGAGTTGGACTCAACAGAAGAATAAAGACAATGGAGAAAAGAATCAGAAAACTTAAAAGACAGAATAGAAAGTACTCCGCATAAACAAAAGAGAGAAAACAGAAAAAAATAAATTCAGGGACCTGTGGGACTACAACAAAATATATATAGCATTCATATAATCAGAGACCCAAAAGAAAAGAAGTTAGAGTATGGGACTGGAAAAGCATTCAGAAATGACAGCTAAAAATTTCTTCACTAATATGACAAAAAATATAAACCTACACATTCAGGAAGCTCAATGAACACATTTATTGTAAACCCAAAGGAATACACGCCAAGACACATTATAGTCAAACTGCGAGAAACTAAAGAAAAAAAGAAATAACAAAGAGCAAGAAATGACACATATAAGGGAAAAAACAATTTGAATGACGGCCAAAATCTCATCAGAAACCATGGAAGTCAGAAGGAAGCAGCACAATATTCTTCCAAGTACTTAAAGGAAAGAACCATGAACCCAGAATTCTATATCCAGCAAAAATATCCTTTAGGAATAAAAGGGAAATCAAGACATTTACAGATGAAGGAGAACCAAGAAAATCTATTGCCAGCAGACCTACCCTAAATTCTAAACAGGGATACCTGAGTGGCTCAGCTGACTAAGCATCTGACTCTTGATTTCAGCTCAGATTGTGATCTCAGGGTTGTGAGATCAAGCCCCATGTCAGGCTTTGTGTTGGAAGCCTGCTTAAGATTCTCTCTCTCCTCCTCTCCCACCTGTCACACTCTCTCTCACTAAAACAAAACAAAACAAAAAAACAACAACTACAAAAAACACATACACACACACTAAACAGAGAGGAAATGATAAGAAACTTGGAACCCCAGGAAGAAAGAACAACAGAAAAGTAGAAACACAGATAAATACAATAGACTTTCCTTCACCTGGATATTAGAAATTATGTTTGACAGTTGAAACAAAGATTAAAACACTGTATGAGGGATCCCTGGGTGGCTCAGTTGGTCAAACATCTGCCTTCGGCTCAGGTCATGATCCCAGGGTCCTGGGATCAAGCCTCACGTTGGGCTCTCTGCTCAGTGGGGAGCCTGCTTCTCCCTCTGCCTGATGCCCCCCCTGCTTGTGCAATCTCTATTTCTCTCTCTAATATAATAAATAAATCTTAAAAAAAAATACTATATGATATGGTTCTCAGTATATGCGGAAGAAATATTTAAGACAAATATATTATAAATGGGAAGGGTAAAGGGATGTGAACAGAGGTAAGGCTTCAACCCTTCCCTCCAACTGGTAAAATGTCAATTAAAATGTTAATACCAGTAGCTTATGATAAGATCTATCTTATCTATTATACATATAAATTAAAACTAGAGCAACTACTAAATATCTATACAAACCAGAAGCTAAAAATTCATATGGAAATTCAAGGAGCCCAGAATAGCCATAATAATCTTGAAAAGGAAAAACCAAGTTCGAGGGCTGATACTTCCTGACTTCAAAATTATTACAAATGCATTTATAATGTATTTGTCTTAAATATTTCTTCTGTATATACTGAGAACCATATCATATAGTGTTTTTTTAAAGATTGTTTATTATATTAGAGAGAGAGAGAGTAATTGAAACAGTGTGATATAAGGATAGACATACAGATCAATGGAACAGAATTCAAAGTCCAGAAATAAACCAATACATCTATGGTCAACTGATTTTTGAGAAAAGTTTCAAGACAATTCAAAGGCAAAAGAACAGCCTTTTCAAATCGTTCTGGGACAACTGGGATAGCCACACGAAAAAGAATGAAATTGGACCCTCACCTCACACTATATACAAAAGTTGACTTGAAATGGATAAAAAGAATGAAATTGGACCCTCACCTCATACTATATACAAAGGTTGACTTGAAATGGATAAAAAACCTAATGTAATAATCAGAACCACAAAACTCTTAGAAGAAAATACAAGTGCAAATCTTCATGACCTTAAATTATGAATTAGGCAATGATTTCCTAGATGACACCAAAAGCACAAGCAAATAAAGAAAAAAGTAGATAAACTGGACTTTCGTTCTTCATAGGACACTCTCACCAAAGTGACGAGAGAAAATATTTTCAAATCACATATCCGACAAAGTCTAATGACCAAAATATATAAAGAACTCTTACAACTCAACAATTAAAAAAACAAATTACCTAATGAAAAACTGGGTAACAGTTTTGAATAGATACTCCTCCATAAAAAGATACACAAATATCCAATAAGCACATGAAAAAATGTTTAACATTAACAGTCATTATGGAAACACAAATTAAAATCTCAGTGAGCTACCACTTCACATGCACTAGGATGGTTATAATTACAGACAGAAAAGAACAAGTGTTGGGGAGGATGTGGAAAAATTGAGACCCTATAATGGTGGGGGTGCTTTAGGAAACAATTTGGCATTTCCTGAAGAAGTTAAAACACAGAGTTAACATACGACTCAGCAATTCTTTTCTTAGGTATGTTCCCAAGAGAGAAGAAAATATACATTAACACAAAAACTCGTACATGATTGTTCATAGTAGCATTATTCAGTATATTCAAAAAATGAAAACAACCCAAATATCTTTTAAGATAATAAAAGGATAAACAAAATGTGGTACATCCACACAGTGGAATATTATTCAGCCATTTAAAGAATAAGTACTGACAAATGCTAACACATGGATGAATCTTTTTTTTTTAATATGGATGAATCTTGAAAATATTTTGCTAAAAAAATATTTTGTTGAGTGAAAAAGCCAGGCACAAAGGACCACATATTGAATGACAAATACGCAGAACAGGCAAATCCATATACAAAGAATGGACAGAAGTGGTTGACAGGGGTGGGAGAAGGAGTGGAAGGAATGAGGGGTAACTGCTAATGGGCACAGGATTTCTTTTTGAAGTGATGAAAATTTTCTGGTATTAGACAGTGGTGATGGTTACGCAACCTTGTTTAAAAAACTGAATGGCTTCTCTCTCTGACCTTCTCCTCGCTCATGCTCTCTCTCACTGTCTCTCTCTCAAATAAATAAATAAAATCTTTAAAAAAAAACTGAATGGCACTGAGGCACCCAGGTGTCTCAGTTGGTTAGGTGTCTGACTCTTGATTTCGGCTCAGGTCATGATCTCAGGGTTGTGAGATCGAGCCCTGTGTAGGGCTCTACACTCTGTGCCAGGCCTGCTTCAGATTCTCTCTCTGCAACCCCTTCCTCTCTCACTCTCCCTCTCTAAAAAAACAAAACTGAACTGCACCCTTTAACATGGTAAGTTATTTTCTTTTTTTAAGATTTTATTTATTTATTTGAGAGAGAGAGAGAGCACAAGCAATGGGAGCAACAGAGAGAGTTCAGAGAAGCAGGCTCCCCGCTGAGTAGGGAGCCTGATGCGGGGCTCAATCCCAGGACCCTGGGGTCATGACCTGAGCAGACACTTAACTGACTGAGCCACCCAGGCGCCCAGTGGTAAGTTTTTTTAAAAGATTTATTTATTTATTTATTTATTAAAAGATATTATTTATTTATTTGACAGAGAGAGACACAGCAAGAGAGGGAACACAAGCAGGGGGAGTGGGAGAGGGAGAAGCAGGTTTCCCGTGGAGCAGGGAGCCCGATGCAGGGCTCGATCCCAGGAGCCTGGGATCAGGACCTGAGCCAAAGGCATACCCTTAACAACCGAGCCATCCAGGCACCCCAAGATTTATTTTTTAAAAAGATTGTGTTTATTTATCTGTCAGAGAGAGAAAGAGAGAAAGCAAAAGCAGAGGGAGCATCAGGCAGAGGGAGAAGTAGGCTCCCTGCTAAGCAAGAAGTCTGATGTGGGATTTGATCCCAAAACCCTGGGATCACAATCTGAGCTGAAGGAAGATGCTCAACTGAGCCACCCAGGCACCCCTAAAGATTTATTAATTTGAAAGAGAGAGAGAGCACACAGGCAAAGGTAACAGGGAGGGGCAGAGGGAAAGGGGAGAGAGAATCTTAAGCAGACTCCCTGCTAAGCACAGAGCCCAACTCAGGGCTTGATCTCATGACCCTGAGATCATGACCTGAGCCAAAATCAAGAGTCCAATGCTTAAAGGTGCTCATAACATGGTTAAGTTTTATGGTGTGTGAATTACATTCCAATTTTTCTAAAAATACATTTAGCTAAATGAAAATGTAAACACAACATATCAAAATATGTGACACAGTTCAATCAGTGCTGAGGAGGAAATTTATAGCACTAAATGCTTACACTAGAAAAGAGGGAAATCTGAAATCAGTAATCTAAGTTCCTGTCTCAAGACTGGAGAAAGGAGCAAAATATACCCCCAGCAAGCAGAAGGAAGGAAAAACAAAGATAAAAACAGAAATCAATGAAACTGAATAAAAAGACAACAGAAAAAAATTGATGAAACAGAAAGTGGCTCTTTAAAAAGTTTGAAAAATTGGCAAACCTCCATCAAGACTGACACAGAGTAAAAGAAGGCACAAATAACTAGTATCAGGAATGAAGCAGAGGATATCACTAAAGACTTAGAAGACATCAAAAAGATAGTAAGGAAATATTATGAACAACTGTATACATTCATAAATTTGACAACTTAGATAATATGGACCAATTCCTTGAAAACACAACTATCATAGCTCACCCAGTATGAAACAGATAATTTGAATAGCCTGCTGAAGTTTAAGGAAATTGAATGTTAATAAAAACTTCCTAAAAAAAAAAAAATCTCCAGATCCATGTGACTGCACTAGAGAATTCTACCAAAGTTTTGAGAAAATTAAACATTAATTCTGAAAGCAAAGAATGAAAATTAAGAAATCAAGGAAGGGGCGCCTGGGTGGCTCAGTGGGTTAAAGCCTCTGCCTTCGGCTCGGGTCGTGATCCCAGGGTCCTGGGATCGAGCCCCGCATCGGGCTCTCTGCTCGGCAGGCGGCGTGCCTCCCCCTCTCTCTCGGCCTGCCTCTCTGCCTACTTCGATCTCTGTCTGTCAAGTAAATAAGTAAAATCTTTAAAAAAAAAAAAAAAGAAATCAAGGAAAATCTAAATAAATGGAAAGACATACTGGGTTCATGGAAGACTCAACACGGTAAGAATGTCAACTTCCCCAAATTGAGACAACTGGGGGCATTTTTCAAAACTAAAACTCAGATCCCACCCCAGACCTACAAATTCATAATTCAAGGGGTGAAGCCTAGGCATATATTGTTTGGGTGGGGAGAAGCCCCACCCCACCCAAGTCATTCCAATTTATAGACTGCAATGCCAGCCTCCAGTCACTATCCCTAGAGTCATGGGGCAGAAAGACCTATTCTCTCTCTGTCCACCAAGCTGACATCAGTCCAGTGCAAGGGAGTCCATCAACCTCTTCTTAGACCTTCCCATTTGCAGCTTCATGAAGTGACCATGCTGCCCACTGGCCATCATGTGAATTTTCCTGTGGTCCAGTCTGAGTTACCAGTTGATATGAGAGGAATAACCCACATAATCAGATCAATACATCATGGAAAGGGGCTGACTCTGGTGCCACAACCTCCCTTTCACTTCCCGCCCTTCTGAAACCCTCCCAGAGGGGCCCAGGGAAGACCTGTAGGAATGAAAAGTGTCTGTCCTTGCTTCACAGAACACTTATAGCACTTGTCCACCTGGTCCCCAAAGAACATCTCGTTCTGGTTAGAGGAGCTGCTCCAGCACTCAAAGAGAGTCAGGTTGGCATTTGTTGGGCGGATCAGGTAGAAGATCTTCTCACCCTGAAACAAAAAGAGGTTGAAGTGCCAAAAATATCAGATTTTCCAGAAAAATATTCCAGAGGATCTCCGAAAGGATATTCTCTCTCTCATGCTCCAAGACCATGTAATATGACAGAATTCTTTTCCAACCCCATCCAAGAATCATTTTCACGTGGATTTGAAAAACTTTAAAAGGTCCTTTTGCACTTTGTATTTTTAAGCTTCTATAAGATTGACAAAACGACTTGGAAAGGGCATCTCAAACAAAATTGTTCAGCTTAGGACAAATGTACACCAAAAGCTACTATTTTAGATACAACCAGGCCAAATGAGAAATGGCCTCTATAGATGAGAAGATCAATACTACTAGCCCTAAGAGAATTTAAGGCCACATTACTGATGAAAAGAAAATTGAATTTGCCTTTAAATGCCATTTACAAAGAGTGTTCCTTCTCACACCTGCAATCAAAGCTAATAAATGTTTAAAAGTTCAGTAATTGCCCAAGGACTTCTAGAAGATTATATGTTAGGCGATTATCTGTTGGAAAAACATTTTATTTCCTAATTATGTTCTGCCTGGACAATCACCAGATAGATTATTGGCAGAAAAGAAACAAAAGCCCACTAGTACAAAAACATCCCCAACTGACACTTGATTAGTTTAACTGGTATTTCATGATAATAAATTTCAATGTAGAAAAGCAACAACACTAGAAATTATCTACTGTAAAATTGGAAAAATTTGAATCAGATCAGCAGATTAGATAATAGTATTATATATATCAACATTAATTTCCTGATTTTGGTAACTATACTGTGGTTATATAAAAGAGAATGCTCTTATTTTCAAGAAATACACACTGATTACAAGATAAAGAGACACCATGTCTGTAACTATTCTCAAATGTTTCAGAAAAAAATATATAGAGGGAACTAATTTATTATTTATTACGTTTACTTCAGAGGAAGAATATAATGAAATGGTAACATTAGGAAATCTAAGTGAAGGGCACACAGAAATTCTTCCTACCATTCTGCAATTTTTCTATAAAAACTATTTTATATGTAAAATATATATAGGGGCGCCTGGGTGGCTCAGTGGGTTAAGCCGCTGCCTTCGGCTCAGGTCATGATCTCAGGGTCCTGGGATCGAGTCCCGCATCGGGCTCTCTGCTTGGCAGGGAGCCTGCTTCCCTCCCTCTCTCTGCCTGCCTCTCTGTCTACTTGTGATCTCTCTCTGTCAAATAAATAAATAAAAATCTTAAAAAAAAAAATAAAAAAATAAAATAAAAAAATAATAAAATATATATATATATTTCTATAAAAATTATTTTAAAATAAAAGAGTTAGGGGCACCTGGGTGGCACAGTTAAGCATCCGACTCCTGGTTTTGGCTCAGGTAATGACCTTCATGGTCATGAGACCAAGCCCCACATCGGGCTCCATGCTCAGCGCAGAAGTCTGCTTGAGATTCTCTCTCCCTCTTCCTCTGCCCCTCCCACTTGTGCTCACTCTCTCTCTCAAATAAATAAAAGAAAAAAGTTAAACCTAACATTTAAGTAACAGTGACCTACATTCTCCAATTTCATGCTAAGCCAGTGGAAACAACTAGTTTAGGATTCACGATCATTTGGACAATAGCCACATCCAAGTTTTTGGCTCTTTCCTTGGCATTTCTGATAAGAAAATTAAAGAGCATGATGGTGGAAAAGAATCAAAATTACTTAAGAAATTTGTTTTCCAGACCTCAAAAGTCCTTCATAGTCACTAACAATCCATATGCTAATTACAAAAATTTTACAACCACTAAATAGGAAACTACCCATAGGAACATTGACATTAAAAAAGACTTGTTATAGGGGCGCCTGGGTGGCCCAGTGGGTTAAAGCCTCTGCCTTCAGCTCAGGTCATGATCTCAGGGTCCTGGGATCAAGCCCCGTATCAGGCTCTCTGCTCAGCGGGGAGCCTACTTCCTCCTCTCTCTCTCTCTCTGCCTGTGTCTCTGCCTACTTGTGATCTCTCTCTGTCAAATAAATAAATAAAATCTTTAAAAAAATAAAGACTTGTTATATATGCCCTATCTGATGGTAATGGCAGTTATGTGACTATATATGACTGTCAAAACTCATCAAACTATACACCTGGAATAGACTAATTTTATGGTGTATAAATTATACCTCAATAAAGATGGTAAGGGGGAGGGGAAGTTTCTCATGGTACCAAGAATTTCTACAGTAAATATGGACATTTCCATACACAGTCATAGGAGTATGGATTGGTTCAATTAAGATTAACAGTCAGAGAAAACCTTAGGTTATTAAAAAAATGTTAAGCATCAAAACTGTAGACACAGTTTATATGGCATATCCACTAAGTGCCCAACCCCAAGAGAGCAGTTATATGGAGATGTCACCAAACAGTCTGGGAGGTGGGTAGACCTTAGCAGCCTGTTTTGTGCTACCACCTGAAACAAAGAGGGAGGTTCAAGGCCAGGCTGCCTCTAGAAGTCACATTCATTCCTACCTTGAGCACATGGTACCAGACCGAGGTGCCACCAAAGTCAATGTGAAAGTCTGTATAGCTATCCCGCACACTCATGAGGCAATATTTCTGCACGTTGGGCCTCTCAAATATACACTCCTCTGGCCACAAGTTCTCCACCCACGAGAGCTTCCGAACAATCTTGGGAGTCTCCACAAGGTTAGAAAGCCTAGCAAGGAAGGGGTGGAAAGCAGATGTCAGCTGATTGGGAATTAAAGGTTAAAGCCTAAATAAAATGTTCCCCATCCCAGTGAGAGTCAAGTAAGACAAAAAAGTTCTTTCCGCAGAATCCCTAAGGGCACCTAGCTCACTTATTCCTGTAAGTCTGGTCAGCATCCTCATTCCACTCAGCTCCAGAAGTCCTAAGTTCTAGCTCCACAGCATCCCCCAGTTAAAGGAGATCATTTCCTCCACTAAATGCTCATGACTCTCCCAACCTAGACCCACTCACTTGGTACTTAGTCAATAACAGTTTTTGTACTGTCCCCATCCCATAGGGTCTTTATGAGGAACCATTATAGAAACTTCTCAAAGGCTCAGTTTCAGGTAAAGAAGTACCTCTCCCAAATACCTGGTTGTTTTTGTCTTATGTAAAAACCACAAACCTTATAATACTGCACCTCCTTCCTTGTCCTGACCTTCAGGAAATTTACTGAACATTCTACAGTCCTTCTCTACCAACTATCCAGACACTCATACACACATTTTGTGTGCAGATTACCCTCCAGATGCATCCTATTTCCCCTTTATTTTCCTTTTGTTCCAATTTTGTCCATTTTTCCCCTCTGTATCTCTGTAAGCTACTTCAAATAGTCTTTCAAGATGAAGTGAGGTATAAACAACCATAGTTTTTTTTAAATCCTCAGGTTGTTAAATTTGTATGTTAAAACCAACAGCAAGGGTTTTAATATTGTACTACAGTTATGTAAGATGCTGCCATTGATAGAAACTGGCTGAAGAATACACAGGACCTCCCTGTGTATTTTTTTGCAACTTCCTGTAAATCTGTAATTATGTCAAAATTCAAAGTTAAAAAAGTAATCAGACAGTAAGCTTTCTAAGTACAAATGGATATGTTATATAATACTTTGGGAACTCCCACAGTTCTGAGCAGAGAAGACTACATATATCTACTGAGTGCATGAGTCCACATAGAATCATTTAAAGGTTATTAGCTTTTGTTTTTCTTTTAAATCTAAGAAACCTTATCCTTAGAGAAACTACTTGGGGTTAATTCAGTAAATCTATTTCCAGGGACAGAGGACCTAACCTGAGAGTTAAACAGTGACCATGCCACAATCTAAATACCAAAAACAAGGTCTAAGAAAGCTGCCCTATCTCTTGAAGGAGACAAAAATTAATTAAAATAGCTACTGCATACTCTATCTAACGCTAGAAACTGTAGAAGAGAAACACAATTTAGTTGTTATAATGTGATCATCTACCCTAGAAAGTATAAACCAGCTCATCATCCCAAAGGAAGAAACTACCAAGAGGAAGGGAAAGGAACACTTATACTCAGTATATCACAAGTTCCAAGGACTTTGTTTTTTACTTACCCCTGCCCTTCCTACCTGGTATCAGAGAATTCCAAACTAATGACATTGAGGACTTTCTCCCTCTTTCCACTGTAATAATATTTCACAAAATCACCGAGCTTCATCTTGCAGTCGGCCTGGCGGGTCACATCAATCACATCAATCTCTTTGTCAGAACCTGGAATAAAGAGATGGGTTCTGTACCAAGTGGCCTTGGACCAGGGAAGCCTCCCTCCCCTCCTCAAGTGTCCCTACAATGGACTGACACGCAAAACTTCTCATCTCAGACACACTGCATTTGTGTGTCATGTTTTAGAGGTAGGGGTAGGAATCCCTCATACTCTCCTTAGATCTACATGCTGGGTCCAGGTCTGCTACAGCAACAGAACAGCCTGACATACAGCATCACTCACAGTACAATCAATGTGCCTGGGCCCTATTTCCTCACTTCTCTTGCTATCCCCAAAAAGTCATGCCCAGGAGACAACTGGCACATGAGAGCAAAAGTCAAAGGCTTTCTCATCTCAACAGAAAAGAGACCACCATGATCCCTGGAATTCTCCAGGTTAAAAAAAAAATGGGGCTCAGCCTAGGTGTTTGTGGCCTACAAGGAGGAAAAGGAAAAGAAAAGCAGGATTTTGGTTCTAGCTTTGCCAAAGAATGACTCTGGGTAAATCCCTTTGCCTCAGATTCCCAAGATGGCTAGAAAAGAAATGTAAAAGTAGACTGGAGGGGAAGGGTCATGGGACTTGATGAGAATAAACAATGTCACAGTTAAGAGGATCCATGGTGCTTACCAACATAGTGTTCCACATCCCTCACAGTGAATGATGGAGAGGGCAGTGTCATCCCCAATCCATCCTTCTTCAAGACTAGGATGGGCACACTGAAGCTATTCTCTTCCAGGAATTCCACGGTCAGCTGACTTCCAGTGGGCTTCAGAATCACTTCATCTGAGCTGTGGGCCACATGAGAGAAAGCCTGAGCCCCAGAGGCTCTGCCACAGAAGGCCTCACTTGATGCTGCTATTCACCCAAGGGGTGGGGCCTTCCTTAGTGGACCTTAATGTGGGGTAGAAGCTAATGTCATACACCTCATTTGCCAGGGAAGAAATGACCTATCCTAGGCAAGAAGCCTGGTCATTGGCAGAGGTGAGGAGCTAAACTTAGGATATATTGTCAATAGGGTACTCTTCTCTGAATGCCAAAAAAAGAAATCAGCCAACAGCCTGTCCAGAAAGTAAAGATGTATCTGCAAATTTAGCTAATTCACTCTAACCCAGAGCAGCATCACCCATTTAAAGACTGGCAAATAAAGAGAAAAGACTGATTTTTGGATGACATATCCAATAAAGGGTTAGTATCCAAAACATATAAAGAACTTACACAACTCAACACAAAAAAACACAAGTGATCCAATTAAAAAATGGTCAGAAGACATGAACAGACACTTCTTCAAAGAAGACACAGAGATGGCCAACAGACACATGAAAAGATGTTCAACATCATTCATCACCAGGGAAATGCAAATCCAAACTACAGTGAGCAATCACCTTACACCTATCAGAAAGGTTAAAATCAAAAACAAGAAACAAGTGTTGGCGATAATGTGGACAAACAGGAACTCTCATGCACTGTTGGTACAAATGCAAACTGGGACAGCCACTGTGGAAAACAGTATGGAGATGCCTCAAAAAATAAAATAGAACTGTCATAAGATCCAGTAATCACACTACTGGGTATTTACCCAAAGAATACGAAAACACTAATTCGAAAGGATATATGCAGCCCTATATTTATTGCAGTAATATTTATAATAGCCAAATAATGGAAACAGCCCAAGTGTTCAATAGTTAATAATAGATGAATGAATAAAGAAGATGTGGTGTACATATGCACATACACACAAACATACACACACAATGTGTACTATTCAGCCATAAAAAGGAATGAAATCTCACCATTTGCAATGACATGGATGGAGCTACAAAGTATACTGGTAAGCAAAATAAATCAGTCAGAGAAAGACAAATACCATATGATTTCACTCATATGTAGAATTTAAGAAACAAAACAAAGGAAAAGTAAAGAGACAAACCAAAAAACAAGAACAAACTGATGGTTACCAGAAGGGAAGTGGGTGGGGGGATAGGTGAAATAGGTGGTAAGAATTAAGACTACACTTATCATGATGAGCACTGAGTCATGTATAGAATTGTTGAATCACTCTATATTGTATACCTGAAACTAATATAACACTGTATGTTAACTATATTAGAATTAAAATAAAATTTAAAAAGAAGAAAAAGACAAGACTGATTAAAAAAAAACTTTTTAAAAAATTTTTATAAGCACCTTCTCAACACATATACTTAGTTAACTAGAAAACTAGAAATCATGCTGGAGATAGACTATTTGGCCAAGTTGCATTGGAACAAACATCTGGAAAAATATTAAGCTCAATGTGTATCTCACTCTTTACATAATTCTAAATGGATCTAAGATTAAACTGAAAAACATGAAGTCACAGAGTAGTAGAAAAACATGGGAGAGTCAAGGCCCAGTAGTAATTAAAAATAGCAATAAATAAATTTAACTACATAAAAATTAAAATTTCCTACAAGGAAACTTAGGGGTGCATGTATCTTTGGTGTTTTTCTCTTCTTTGGGTAAATACTCAGTAGCAGAATTACTGGATTATAGGACATTTCTATCTTTAATTTTCCACGGTGGCTGTACCACAGTGGCTGTACCAGTGCATAAGGGTTCCTTTTTCTGCACATCCTCTCCAACACTTGCTATTTCTTATCTTTTTTATTCTAGCCATTCTGACAGGTCTAGGGTCTAATAATCTCATTGTTTACTGTAGTATTATTTACAATAGCTAATACAGAGAAGCAACCTAAATGTCCATTCATAGATGAATGGATAAAGATGTGGCTGTACATATACACATACAATAGAATACTACTCAACCATAAAAAAAATGAGATCTTGTCATCTGCAACATGGATGGTTCTAGAGGACATAATACTAAGTGAAACAAGCCAAAGAAAGACAAATACCATAGGATTTCACTCATGTGGATCATGATGATCATTGAGTAATGCATAGAATTGATCATTTATACTGTATAGTTGAAAAATTAATAAAAGACTCTATGTTAATTATACTTCAACAATAAATACATGCTTAAATAAAATTTTGTGCAAGAAAAGCTATTATAAATCAGTAAAAATGGGCAGTAACCCAATAGAAAAATTGTCAAATGACATAAGCTGGCAGTAACCAGAAAAAGAAATAAAGATGACTTATAAAAGCACAAAAATATATGTACCTTCTGTGCACCTGAATGTTTATAGCAGCAATGTCCACAATAGCCAGACTATGGAAAGAACCTAGATGTCCATCAACAGATGAATGGATAAAGATGTGGTGTGTGTGTGTGTGTGTGTGTATGTATGCATATATAGTGGAATACTATGCAACCATCAAAACAAACGAAATCTTGCCATTTGCAATGACATGGATGGAACTAGAGGGTAGTATGCTGAGAAAAATAAGTCAATCCGAGAAAGACAATTATCATATAATCTCTCTGATATAAGGAATTTGAGAGGCAGGGCGGGGGGCTTTAGGGGGTAGGGAAGGGAAAAACGAAACAAGATGGGATCAGGAGGGAGATAAACCATAAGAGACTCTAAATCTCATGAAACAAACTGAGGGTTGCTGGGGGGTGGGGAAGTAGAGATAGGGTGGCTGGGTTAGGGACATTGGGGAGGGTATATGCTAGGGGAGTGCTGTGAAATGTGTAAGCCTAATGATTAACAGACTTGTACTCCTGAAGCAAATAATACATTATAGGTTAATAAAAAATATATACGGTATCATCACTTTGGAAACAATTTAGCAACATTTATAAACATTTATTTAAGATTTTATTTATTTATTTGACAGAGAGAGATCACAAGTAGGCAGAGAGGCTGGCGGAGAGAGGGGGAGGCAGGCTCTCTGATGAGCAGAGAGCCCAATGCGGGGCTTGATCCCAAGACCCTGATATCATGACCTGAGCCGAAGGCAGAGGCTTAACCCACTGAGCCACCCAGGCGCCCCCATTTATAAACATTTTTAAGGCACATATTCTTTGGTCTAGCAATTTCATTTTTAGGTAGTAAATCCACACATATACTCATCCACATATAAAAAAACTTAAGTACCTTAAGTACAAAGACATTCACTGCATACACTGCAACACTTTTTTCTAACAGCAAAATACTAGAATCAATTTAAATGTTCAGTATGGGATTGGTTAAATAAATTATATAACCATACAACAGAATACTAAATGTTCATGAAAAAGAATGAAAAACATCTGCATATGCTATTATGGATTAATCTCCAAGATATGTAATTTTGGTTTTAAAAAAAGCAAGATGCAGTATACAGAGTGTATTAATGCTTTTTCAGAAAAGCAGGACACACACACACACACACACACATTTATATAAAAAAAAAACTATTTCTTAATGAATGCACAAGACAGTGGTTGACTGGAGAAGAGATCTAAGGGAGGAGAAAGGAGACTCACTGCCTCTGAACAAACAAATCAAAGAATATTAAGTTGAAGGAACACATAATCCTAAATAACAATTTCAATTACAGGAAAGCTGAAAATGGTTGTGCAAATTAAAAACCAAGCAAAAGACAGTGCTTTATTCATTACTTTTTCTAACTCATTACTTTTATTCAAGTAATTTATTTTTAATAAGCCCATTTTAATATTTTTTAAAGGGAAAAAAAAGCCACCTGGCTGGCTCAGTCAGTAGAACATGACACTCTTGATCTCTGGGTCATGAGTTCGATCTTCATGTTGGGCACAGAGTTTAATTTTGAAATAAAATTTTTTAAAATTTAAAAAAAAAACAGATTAAAAGGGGAAAATATTTTTTTTGATTTAAAAGAAATGCATGACCACTCATTTTTTTTAATTTTTAAAAAGTTTCCTTTTCTCTACAATGAGAGAATTAAACTTTCTGATTTTTAGACTCCTAGTTGAAGCATTCCTTGGGTGCATGTAAATATCCTCTCCTGACAGGTAAAAACTGATTCCCAATCTACCAAAGGTTTTTACAAGCAGATGTTAACATACTCTGCATGTTAAGTGAAACTCTAACAATGTTTCTTAGAAAATGACTAAAACAGGGGTGCCTGGGTGGCTCAGTTGGTTAAGCTCTGCCTTTGGCTCAGGTCATGATCCCAGAGTCCTGGGATGGAGCCCCATGTCAGGCTACCTGCTCAGCAGGGAGTCAGCTTCTCCCTCTCCCTCTGCCGGTCCCCCTGTTTGTGCTCTCTCCTATCTCTCTCAAATAAATAAATAAAATCTTTTTTAAAATGACTAAAACAGAAGATCCATCCCCAAAGGGAACACACAGAACCCTAAAGACATTCCCAAATGAGGGAGGCACCTAACAGGACAGCCAGTGGGAAAGTTGGGAAGAGATGGATCCTAGCCTCCCAGAGCCCTGGCATTCACCAACCCTCACCTGTCAAAGGTCCTACTCCGGAGCTCTCGAATGAACGTAGGGCTTCCAGTCTTCACTGGCTTCCCCTTGTGTGTATCATGCCCTTTGGAAGATACACGGCGTTTTTTCACTAAGCCAGAAAAAGACATGAGACTGTGAGTCAGAATGGCCATGCGCTATGGTTCCAGGAGCAAAGGATATAGCAGATCCTGCTTTTCTTCCAACCTAACAACTTCTTGGAACACCTGGGAGTCAAGGAGGCCCTCACAAACTCAGGGAAAGCTCCTGGTGAAGCTGGTGCTTTCTCTGAGGAAGTCCCTAGGGAGATAAACCTCTGCACTTCTGCCCTCTCAGTGGGGCAGCTACTAGCCTGAGGGGCCTACACAGGCTTTTGCTATTTCCCAAGTATTCAGGCAAAGGCAATCTCCCTTCCAAGCTTCTTTTGCTTTGTCTCACCTCTGGACCATCTTCTCTTGGAAACCCCAAGATCTACTTACTAATGGAGGGCCCATGTAAGACTTCACAGTTGGGGCAGTGGTAGAGGTCAATGTCAGCAGCCTTTTCCTCTTCGACACCAACACAACTAGAAGAAAAAATCAGTCAAGGTTTATACGGAAATTTTATTTCTCATAAGGTATAGAACTGTGCTGTCCAGTACACATGCTATTTACATTTAAATTAATTCAAAACAGGGAGGAACAACATGATCATACTAGCTACATTTCAAAAGCTCAGTAGCCACATGTGGCTAAAAGTTACCATATTGGGCAGATTATCAAACATATTCATCAATACAAAAAGTTATACTGAACCACACTGGTCTAAAACAATTATGACAGAGCTAAAAATATAGACAGCAAAGCTTCATTAAGACTCAAAATGGTCAAGGGCTACCTAGGTGGCTCAGTCAATTAAGCATCCGACTCCTGATTTCAGCTCAGGTCATGATCTCTGGGGCCTGAGATGAGCCCTGCATCAGGCTCTGTGCTCAGCAGGGAGTCTGCTTTAGGTTCTCTCCCTCTCCATTTGCCCCTCCCCCCTCTCACACACTCACTCTCTCTCTAAAATAAATAAATATTTTTTTAAAAAAGACTCAGAATGATCAAAGCTAGAAGAGACTCTAGGACATGTTGTCCAATACAAATATAACGTCCAATACAAACACAAATAGCTGCATTAAAAAGGTAAAAAGAAACAGGTGAAATTAATTTCAGTAATATTTATTTTAACCAATACATCTAAAATATTCTTACTTCAACATGTAGTCAAAAATTTAAACTTTAGGGGCGCCTGGGTGGCTCAGTGGGTTAAAGCCTCTGCCTTCGGCTCAGGTCATGATCCCAGGGTTCTGGGATCGAGCCCCACATCGGGCTCTCTGCTCAGCACGGAGCCTGCTTCCTTCCTCTCTCTCTGCCTGCTTCTCTGCCTACTTGTGATCTCTGTCTGTCATATAAACAAATAAAAATCTTAAAAAAAAAAAAAAAAAAAAAAAAGCCAGATTTAAAAAAAAAATTTAAACTTTATTAAGCTATTTTACTTGACTAAATGAAAAGGACTGAAAAGAGTATTTTGTAATCGACAGTGCTTCTGAGCGAAGGACCACAGGTAATCGTTTTTTTCCTTCTTATTTGTATTTTCTAATTCTCTACAATGAATATGTATTACTAATTTCATACTGTAACATCTAAAAAAGATTTATTTCATTTTGAAAATTTAAGTTTGCATGTATGTGAGGTGGAAATCTTACAAAATTAAACCCTTCTTCACCAAAGAAGTCACCAGCAGCCCTCCTAATAACTTCTGGCTAAGATCAAACTCCTGAATTACTTGGTCAGCATAAAAAAAAAGGGCAAAACTCTGTAACTGTTTTGTCCAAGATCATGTTCACAAACTGACTTCCTGGGATCAGGACCCCACCACCATTCCAACTGCTAATCCTATGCCCATAAAACCTGCTGCATATCAATATAAATTGGGGATATCACCATCAATTAGGTAGAGTTGTTTTTTTTTTAAGGGCTCAGGGAACGTATATACAGTACTTAGCACAGTGAGCACAGAGAAGCACATGTTACCCTTCACCTGCCTAAACTTTCTTTAAATATATTCCCCAGACCTTGTAGCATTAACTCACTTCCTCGGACTTGTTTTCAGTCTCACACCCATTAGCCTGGGACACTGCTCAAGAAGGAACTGCTCTACTCATTCCTCGTTCCTGAACTTTCATCCCATCAAACATCCACTGGTCATTGACATTCCTAACTTTTCTCTTGTACCCCCAGCAACCCCATTCCTTGGTAAGCAGACCTCTCTAATTCACATCCCCTTCAACAAACCCCTTCTTCACCTTCCTGGCTTAACTGACAGCAGTGTCTCCTAGAAGAAAGCCATTTTCCCTACACGAATGCCAGTCAGCTTGATCCACAGACTACAGACCACAGTTCTGGTCGACAGCTGTTTCCCACAGCTCTGTGGTAAGTACAAAAAGTCAGAGCAAGCATTCAAAAAAACTTGTATGGCAATGTGGCTGAGTAATTTTATGTCTACTGTTGAATCTAACAATAAAAAAAATTGGGACTTGTATTTTGTATAGCTTTTTTTGTTCAACTATTTTTCTAGTAATTCATTTTTGATTTTGCCAAATGACAGGTCCATTATGGATTGGAAAGTTAAACCAACCAACCAACCTGGTTCTTAGCCACAGAAAGTCTAAGAAGCACTGTGCTAGAGCCGTGTCAGGCAGAAGATGTGCCTTCTACCAGACCCTTATAACTCGGGGCTGCACTGGGGTTAGACATTCCCCTCACTTTCTAATGAGACTTTGAGATCATCTCTCCTCTACTCCTGTGTAAGATCTCTTACTCCTTTGAGCTTCATATCATCTAGCCATGCCTCTTCCCACTCCTCTTCACTGCCAGCTACTCAACTCCCCAACATAACCCTTATACTCATTATAGAACCAGCTCGCAGATTTCTCTCCATCCCATGTCCTGCCAACATCCCACAAGACGTCAATATTGATGCAGAGGCCCAACATCCTGGCTCCTTAGCTCTTTGACCTTCTCATCTTCAGAGGCTGCTCTGCCAACTCCCCTTTCAGCTATCCATTCTCATGGTCATCACTTGTCAAAACTTGCAATTGCTCCACATCTGGAATATGAAATTCATATATCACACAATGTGACCACAAATGTAATCATCCAGCTCTCATTCATTATACCTGTTCTTTGCCCTCAAAAATCCCTTGATCCTACTTTTCACCTATTCTTAACTTCACCCTTCTTCCCCAGTCTACCTCAGATTCTAGCATTCCTCACTTCAGCCATTGTCGTACAGATATCCTCCCTTGCTCCGCTGCCTTTCCATCACCCCCACATGCAAATCCCAACCCTGACTCAATCCAACCATGTAACACTGGACCATTGGACATGGCTGGAGAAAAATTACCCACTGGATAGATGCCACAAAAATTTCACACTATCCAAAATATCTGAGTCACAGAATAGCCAACACAATATTGAATGAAAACAACAAAGTTGGAAGACTGACACTACCTAACTTCCAAGACTTACTGTAAAACTACTGTAATCAGGGGCACCTAGATGGCTCAGCCAGTTAAGCAGCTGCCTTCAGCTCAGGTCATGATCCCAGGGTCCTGGGATCAAGCCCCACGCTGGGGTCCCTACTCAGTGAGGAGTCTGCTTCTCCCTCTCCCTCTGCCCCTCCCTCTGCTCATGCACACACTCTTTCTGTCTCCCTCAAATAAATAAAATCTTTAAAAAACAAAAAAGGGTGGCTGGGTTATGGACACTGGGGAGAATATGTGCTTTGGTGAGTGCTGTGAAATGTGTAAGCCTGATGATTCACAGACCTGTACCCCTGGGGCAAATAACACATTATATGTTAATAAAAATAATTTTTTAAAAAAACAAAAAAGATTTGAAAAGAAAGTAAAGCTACAGTAATCAAGACAGTGTGGTACTGATGAAAGATAGAAAAACAGATCAATAGAACAGAATAGACATCCCAGAAGTAGATCCACATAAATATAGTCAACTAAACTTTGACAAAAGAGCAAATGGGACAACAAGATGGTCTTTCAAACAAATGGTACTAGAACAACTGGACATCCACACACAAATGAATCTAGACACAGACTTTGTACACACAAAAATGAAATGAAAATGGATCACAAATCTAAATGTAAAATGCAAAACTATAGCGCTCCTAGAGGATAACACTGGCTAAATATCTAGATGAGCTTGGGTATGGCAATACTGACATTTTAGATTAACACCGAAGCCATCATCCATAAAAGAAGGAATTGATAAAATAGACTTCATTAAAATTAAAAACCTGATCTTTGAAAGATACTGACAAGAGAAGGAAAAGACAAGCCAAACACTGGGAGTAAATAGTTTCATGAGACTTATCTGATAAAGGATGTTATTCAAAATATACAAAGAACTCTTAAAAATCAATAAAACAAACCCGATTAAAAATGCACAAAAAGATCTCTCTAGAAACTTCACCGAAGAAGATATGCAGATGGGAAATAAGCAGATGAAAAGGTGCTCCGTATCATATGTCATTAGAAAAATGCAAATTAAAACTACAGTGAGATATCATTATACATTTATCAGAATAGCCCAAATTCAAAACACTGACAACACCAAATGCTGATGAGGAGGCAGAGTAAAAGGAACTCTCATTCGCTGCTGGTGGGAATGCAAAAGTGGTACAGCCATTTTGGAAGACAATTTGGCAGTTTCTTACGAAACTGAACATACTCTTAACATACAATCCATCAATCACACTCCCTGGCATTTATTCAGAGGAACTAAAAACTATGTCCACAAAAAAACCTACACATGGATATTTATAGCAGCTTTATTCATAATTGCCAAAATTTGGAAGCAACTAAGATGTAGGTAAATGGATAAACTGTGGTATACCCAAACAATGAAATATTTATTCAGCACTAAAAATAAATGAGTTATCAAGCCATGAAAAGGCATGGAGGAAACTCAAATGCATATTACTAAGTGAAAGAAGCCAATCTGAAGAGTCTACACATTTTATGATTCCAACTAATGGATATTCTGGAAAAGGCAAAACCATGGGGACAGTAAAAATGTCAGTGATTGCCAGAGGTTAGGAGGGGAGAGAAAGATGAATAGGCAGAGCACAGACAACTTTTTTTAGGGCATTGAAACTATTCTGTATGATACGAAAATGCTATAATGGTAGGTGCATGTCATTATACATTTGTCCAAACTCAGAATTTATGCTGCCAAGAGTAGACTCTAATGCAAATGATGAGTTTGGGTGATAATCATGTGTCACTGTAGGTCTGTTGATGGTAAATGCACCACTCTGGTGAGGAATGTTGACAGTGGAGAGGCTATGAATGTGCGGGCAATAAGAATATGGAAAATCTCTGTACCTTCCTCTCAATTTGACTGTGAACTTTAAACTCCTCTAAAATATAGTCTGTTGGGTCATGCTTCCTCACAATGCTCCTGTACTTGCCTGCTTCGGTATCTCTCCCGTTATCCACAGTGGCTATTTCAAATCCTTGATTCCACTACCTCCCTCTTCTCTCTCAGAAAATGACACTGCCTGTTTCTTAGACAAAAATGAAGTAATAGGAGGAGATCCACCTCAACTTCCCACACTGAAACCACCTCCTTCTGCACCCATCCTTCCCACCTGTTACAAAGAAAGGACTATCCTTCCTCCTTTCTAAAGTCAGCTTTTCCACCTGGTTTACATCTTTTTTTTTTTTTTAAAGATTTTATTTATTTGACAGACAGAGATCACAAGCAAGGAAAGAGGCAAGGCAGAGAGAGGGGGGGGGGGGAAGCAGGCTCCCCGCTGAGCAGAGAGCCCGACGCGGGGCTCGATCCCAGGACCCCGAGATCACGACCCGAGCCGAAGGCAGAGGCCTTAACCCACCGAGCCACCCAGGCGCCCCGGTTTACATCTTTTTTATCTTCTCAATCAATCAACCCTTTCTTCGGTATCTTCAACCTCTCCTGCCTTCCTTTCTTCCTTCTCCTTCACAACAGCATTTAAACAAGCCCACCTGGATCTTTACAGATGAAAAAGAGAAGGCACTCCCTCCTGTCTGCCCCTCTGCCACTTCACAACCAAATATCTTCTTTGTTTAAACCTGTGCAGGTTCATAATGACTTATTTGGATAGTTGTCACTTACACATGGTACAAAACTCAAAAGGTACAAAACTGTATACAGTGAAAAGTCCACCGACTTCTTGCCACCTGGTATTGTCCAGAGACGTTTAACCAGAGCCAACAACCTGTAAGAGGAATGTTCCAGAGTTGCTATGTATACTTTCTCACCCACTGCTATGGTCTGATTTTAGTCCCCACCTTCTTTAAAACAGAGCTCATCAATATTCTGACCTTCTTAGTGATACAAGCAATAAGCACTTCTCTCCTTTATCTCACTTGATCTCTTAGTGGGATTATCACACAGTGCTGACCCTGTGCTCTCTCCACTTGACAAGCTCTCTACCTTTGACTTCCAGAACAACCCCTCTGTCTGATGTCCAGTTCTTCAGTTAACAGCTCATGAGCATCTGCCACGCCCTAGTCCAAGTGCAGGGGAGACAAAGACAGAACAAAGCATACAAAAATCCCTGCCTTCATGGAGCTCACATTCTACAGAGCAAACAAGAAACAAAATAAATCAATGTAATCAGTAAAATACATCGTATCATAGTGAGACGAGCCAAGCAGAAGAATCCAGCAGGAAGAGGAATATATATATGCACGTGTATATAACTACACACAGACAGAGACACAAACACAGGCACACGTGCACACACACACACACACACACACACACACACACACACACACAAACACATATACATTGGGGGCCGGAGGATGGCAACAGTGCTGAAATTTACATAAGAAAGCCGATAGATACTAAAATTTTATGTAGCAACTCACTGACAAAATGACTTTTTAAAAAGATTTTATTTATTTATTTGACAGAGAGAGTGAGTGCACAAGCATGGGGAGCGGCAGGTAGAGGGAGAAAGAGAAACAGGCTCCCCACCAACCAAGAAGTCCAATGTGGGGCTAGATCCCAGGATCCCAGGATCATGACCTGAGTTGAAAGCAGATGCTTACCCCACTGAGCCACCCAGGCACCCTAGAAAATGACCTTTGATTAAAGACCTGAGGGAAGTAAAGGAGCAAGCCATATGGATATGAGGGAAGAACATCACAATTAGAGAGAATAGCAAGGACAAAAGCCCTGTGGCAGGAGTGTGCCTAGATTATTAAAGCAATGGAGAGAAGAACAGTGTTCTGGAATAAATAGAGAGGGGGTGGGGGACCGTGATAGGTCAGAAAAGTAATGGGTTCATGCAGTAGGGTCTTATAGGACATCATAAAGGACACTGGCTTTTCCTGAGTGAAAAACCAGGTGAATCCATGGAACAACTATAAGCAGGGATGTGATGTGATCTTAGTTATGTCTTTGGCTGCTGCTTCTGTTTCCCACTGCACTCTTTTTCTTCTGCCCACTCCTTAAAGGTTGATGTTTCTGCAGCCTTCTTGCCTAGGCATTCTTCTCCCCTCACTTCCCATTGTTGATCTTACTGCCAGGACTCCATGTGCCCTCTACACCCATGAAACAGGAAGCCAGATCCTTCTGTTGAGTTTCAGACCCTTCCCTCAAAATGCCTCCTGGTACTTCTACAGGATAGCCTCCTTACCTATTTCAAATTTCACATGTCAAAATTCAAACTCTCCTTCTGCCCGCACTCTAAACCAGCTCCCTCTCTTGGCAGTTGCCACCATAACCTCAGACTGCCTGAGTGTATATCCCGGCTGTCCCTATCGCTTATTAGCTGTGGGATCTTGGGCGTGTTACCTCTCTGTGCCTCAGTTTCCTCATCCCTAAAAGTGGGGATAAAAACTGTACATACCTCATAAGGTTATCAAAAATAAATGAGTTAATCCATACAAGATGTTTACAACAGTACCTAGTGCACAGTTAAGTGTTCTGTATGTGTTGCTACTACCATTCAAGTTATCATCACGTCCTATCCTTCTATCTTGTGATTAGCCCTATTGTCACCCTTCCTGCCCTTGCTCTAATCCAGGCCCCTA
The DNA here is from genome assembly GCF_002288905.1 of Enhydra lutris kenyoni. Classification (NCBI taxonomy): domain Eukaryota; kingdom Metazoa; phylum Chordata; class Mammalia; order Carnivora; family Mustelidae; genus Enhydra; species Enhydra lutris. Next base: position 607,239 of record NW_019154209.1, on the reverse strand, counting down.
TTATCTCTAACTGGGATTACTGCTGTCTTCCTAACTGGGCTCCTGGCCTCTACTCTGTCCTCACCCAACTGGCTCTTCCCACTATAGCCGAAGTGATTGTTTAAAAAACCCTTGCTCAGGGGCGCCTGGGTGGCTCAGTGGTTTAAAGCCTCTGTCTTCGGCTCAGGTCATGACCCCAGGATCCTGGGATAGAGCCCCAATTCGGGTTATCTGCTCAGCAGGGAGCCTGCTTCCTCCCCTCTCTCTGCCTACTTGTGATCAGTCTGTCAAATAAATAAATAAATAATCTTAAAAAATTTTTTAAAAAAACCCTTGCTCAGCAATATCCACAATAGCCAAACTATGGAAAGAACCTAGATGTCCATCAACAGATGAGTGGATAAAGAAGATGTGGCATATATACACAATGGATTACTATGCAGCCATCAAAAGAAATGAAATCTTGCTGTTTGCAATGACATGGATGGAACTAGAGGGTATTATGCAGAGTGAAATAAGTCGATCAGAGTAAGATAATTATCATATGATCTCTCTGACATGAGGAATTTGAGAGGCAGGACGGGGGGTCGTTGGGTGTAAGGAGGGGAAAAAAAATGAAACAAGACGGGACCAGGGAGGGAGACAAACCATAAGAGACTCTTAATCTCACAAAACAAACTGAGGGTTGCTGCGGGGAGAGGGAGGGATAGGATGGCTGGGCGATGGACATTGGGGAGGGTATGTGTTATGGTGAGTGCTATGAATTGTGTAAGACTGATCATTCACAGACCTGTACTCCTGAAGCAAATAATACATTATATGTTAATAAAAATAAAATAAAGTAAAATAAAAACCCTTGCTCAAAACCCCTCACATGCTTCCCAATTTTTTAAGGTGAAGTTTAAACTTACCACAGTCTAAAAGGCCTTGCCTCTCTACCCTGACCTCTGGCCTCTGACACACAGTGTCAGCTACATAATTTGTGAGGCCTGGTACAAACGAAAACCAGGAAAAAAAAAAAAAAAAGAAAAAAGCTTCCTTTCTTCTGGGTCTCTCTCTCTCAACTTGTCATAGAGCTTTTTGTTATTTATTGTCATGCTCCCTTAGCATGAGAATACTCAAGGGGAAGTACAGGCCACGTCCTATGACTCAGTGCACAGGATGTATGAACCTAACCCTGACTCTCTTGCACTTGCATTCAGACCTGGTGCCCCAGGCAGCCAATCGAGAACCTGTTTAGGGAGTGGAGAGGCAGTAGGAGGGAAGATCACATGTGAGTGAAAGCTCGAAGTCCCTAGGACACACTGCACTGTCTAACTGGATTTCACATACAAAACACAAATTCAAAGGTCAAGTTATTAAGAATTTCAAGACAATAACCATAGAACATTAAACCTCAAGCATGGGGTCCCCTAACAAATATGAGGCTCTGTGTGACTGGTCACATGCCCACGAAGTCAGTTCTACTCTAAAAAGTCAGCTGCCATGCTTCTTCTGGTCTGGGTCTCATCACACATGGCTCTCTGTGCCGAGAACATTCCTGCTCTTCCCCTTCCCTGCCATCATGGCATGCCACACACACTATCCTTACTTCAGCACTCACCACGTGGACTTGCAACTGCCCATTTACTTGCTATCTGCCCCCACTACATTTGGCAGACAGCACTGATCTTGTTCACCAGAAATCTTTACCTTACTCATCTCCCAGTCTTTTTTTATTTATTCTTCAACTCAATTCAACAAACATTCATTGGGCTAGATAATTCCTCACATCAGGAAGAAAGATGGATGAAAAGGAGACTTCTGGCTGCACTGTCTCAATAATTATCACCTGGGACCAAGTGTCCTAAATGCTAATTTGCTTCCTTAGTGAAGAGGCCAATTATCACAGCACCAGGTCTCAAGACTAAGATGACTTATCCCCACTGTGCACCAGAAAGCCTGGTACATGGTAGACAGTCAATCAGTATTTGTTAAAGGAGTGAATGCACAAATTCAATAAATACTGATTGAGAACAGCCACCTCCCTCATGGAGTGGACATTCTAGAGGGGAAGATGGACAAGTGGTGCCAAAAGTTTCATAAGTGGTAAAAGTAAAAGAGCAGGCTAAGGGGATGAGGGGAAAATGTGTGAATTTGAAGCCTGCATAGAGGAAACTGAGGAGAAAACTGAGCTATGAATTATATATATATATATATATATATATATATATATATAATCACATTTAATCTCCACAATCAATCAGGGCATTCTATAAAGTATTCAGAGGCACTACAGCACAGAGGTTAAAAATACAGAGTTGGGAGCCAAACTGCCTAGGTTCAAACCACCTCTGCCACTTACTGGATGTGTGAACTTAGATGGAGAGAAGAAGGCAACCTGACTAGGGGCAGCAGGACCTGAAGTAGCGGGTGTCAACAGAGACCAAGAGACCTAGACTTCTACTCCCACCTGTCAGTAACTAAGTCGCACCCCCTTCACCTGCCACTAAAGTGCAGTGTCTAAAGAGGCCTGCAAAAACAGAAGATATAATAATACCCAGAATCTCATAATACCCAAAATATCCAGGATATCATGAAAATAAGCACTCATTATATCAAGAACAAGGAAAATCATAACTTGAATAAGCAAAGGAAATCAATCTCAACGCTGAGAGGACACAGATGTTGGAATTATCTGGCAAGGATTTTAAAGGAGTAATCATAAAAATGTTTTAATGAACAATTACAAACATGCCAGAAACAAATGAATAGATAGAAAATGTCAGCCAAAAAAAAAAAAAAATGGAGAATTTCTGCAAAGTAGAAGATAAAGAAAAGAACCAATGGCACTTTTAGAACTAAACGCTGTAATAACTTTAATGAAAATTCACTGGATGGGCTCAACAGCGAAATGGAGACAACAGAGGGGGAGAAAAAACAGTAAACCTGAAGATAAACAGAGATTACCCAATTTGAACAACAGAAAGAAAACAGACTGAACTATGAACAACTCTACACCAACAAACTGGACAACCCATAAGAAATGGATAAATTCTTAAAAATATAGAATCTACCAAGACTGAATCAGGAAAAAGTAGAAAATGTGAACAGACCAATTACTAGTATAAAGACCGACTCAGCAACAACAACAACAAAAAACTTTCAGTTAAGAAAAGCCCAGGACCAGGTGGCTTCACCAGGGAATTTTACCAAATATTTAAAAACAAATTAATTACAATTCCTCTCAAACTCTTCAAAAACAATCAAAGAGGAAGGAAGACTCTCAAACTCATTTTAGTAGGCCAGCATTATCAAATAAAACAAAGCAAAAGCCAAATAAAGACACTAAGAGACACTACAAGAAAAGTACACACTAATATCACTAATATCCCTGATCAGTACAGATGAAAAAATTCTCAACAAAATACTAGCAAACTGAATTCAGCAGTAGATTAAAATAAGCATTTACCATGATCAAGTGTGATTTATCTTTGGGATGCAAGGATGTTTCAATATAAGCAAATCAACAAAGGTGATACATCACATTAACAGAATGAAAGAAAAAAAATCATGTAATCATCTCAAAAAGCACAGAAAAAGTATCTGGCAAAATTCAACATCTGTCCACGAGAAAAACTCCCAAAAGACAGGGTATATAAGAAAGGTGCCTCAACATAAAAAGGCCATATATAACAGGCCCACAGTTGACATCACACTCAAAGGTGAAAGGTTGAAAGCCTTTCCTGTAAGATCAGGAACAAGACAAGGGTGCTCATTCTCACCACTCCCATACAACATAGTATTAGAAATCCCGCAACAGAGCAATCAGGCAAGAAAAAGAAATAAAATGCATCAAAATTAGAAAGGAAGAAATAAAATTATCTCTATTTACAGATGACATGATATTATGTATAGAAAATTATAAGATTCTCCACCAAGAAACTTAGATCTAATTCTTGAATTCAGTAAAGTTACAGGATACCAAATTAATATACAAAAATCAGTAACATTTTTCTACACTAACAACAAATCATCTAAAAAGAAATAAAGAAAATCATCCCATTTACAAAGTATAACAAATGTAAAATACTTACAAGAAGGTGAAAGATCTCTGTACTGAGAACCATAAGCCATCAGTGAAAGAAACTAAAGATACAAATAAATGGAAAGAAAACCTGTGTTCATTGATTAGAAGAATATCATTAAAATCTTAAATTGGTATAGCCACTATGCAAAAAAGTATGGAGGGTCCTCAAAAAATTAAAAATAAAACTACCACATGATATAGTGATTCCACTTCTAGGTAAATATCCAAGGAAACAAAATCACTATGTTGAAGAAATATCTGCAACTCCATGTTCACTGCAGCATGATTTACAATAACTAACTCATGGAAACAACCTAAGTGCCCACCAAAAGATGAATGGACAAAGAAAATGTGACATGCACACACATAAAATGGAATACTATTTTATTAAGCCATTAAAAAAAAAGAAATCCTACCATTTGCAACAACATGGACGGGCCTTGAGGGCATTACACTAAATAAGTTAGTCAGAAGAAGATAAATAACATAGGATCTCGCTATACACTTATACATGGAATCTAAACAAAAAATAAAACAAGTATTAGAAGTCCTAGCAACAGCAATCAGACAACAAAGAGAAATAAAAGGTATCCAAATTGGCAATGAAGAAGTCAAACTCTCTCTCTTCGCAGATGACATGATTCTTTATATGGAAAACCCAAAAGACTCCACCCCCAAACTACTAGAACTCATACAGCAATTCAGTAACGTGGCAGGATACAAAGTCAATGTACAGACATCAGTGGCTTTCTTATACAGTAACAATGAAAATACAGAAAGGGAAATTAGAGAATCGATTCCATTTACTATAGCACCAAGAACCATAAGATACCTGGGAATAAACCTAACCAAAGAGGTAAAAGATCTGTACTCGAGGAACTACAGAACACTCGTGAAAGAAATTGAAGAAGACACAAAAAGATGGAAGACCATTCCATGCTCTTGGAAGCAAGCAAATGAGCACCTGCCCAGCCTGGCCTGCCCTCCTTACCACCTTGAGATACCACCTTACACCAGTTAGAATGGCCAAAATTAGCAAGACAGGAAACAACATGTGTTGGAGGGGATGTGGAGAAAGGGGAACCCTCTTACACTGTTGGTGGGAATGCAAGCTGGTACAGCCACTTTGGAGAACAGTGTGGAGATTCCTCAAGAAATTAAAAATAGAGCTTCCCTATGACCCTGCCATTGCACTACTGGGTATTTGCCCCAAAGATACAGATGTAGTGAAAAGAAGGGCCATCTGTACCCCAATGTTTATAGCAGCAATGGCCACGGTTGCCAAACTGTGGAAAGAACCAAGATGCCCTTCAACAGACGAATGGATAAGGAAGATGTGGTCCATATACACTATGGAGTATTATGCCTCCATCAGAAAGGATGAATACCCAACTTTTGTAGCAACATGGACGGGACTGGAAGAGATTATGCTGAGTGAAATAAGTCAAGCAGAGAGAGTCAATTATCATATGGTTTCACTTATTTGTAGAACATAACAAATAGCATGGAGGACATGGGGAGTTAGGAGAAGGGAGTTGGGGGAAATTGGAAGGGGAGGTGAACAATGAGAGACTATGGACTCTGAAAAACAATCTGAAGGGTTTGGAGAGGTGGGGGGGGTGGGAGGTTGGGGGAACCAGGTGGTGGGTATTAGAGAGGGCACGGATTGCATGGAGCACTGGGTGTGGTACAAAAACAATGAATACTGTTATGCTGAGAATAAATTTAAAAATGGTTTAAAAAAATAAAAATAAAACAAGAAAATGCAAACTCATAGAAAAAGAGCTAAGACCTATAGTTACTAGAGGTCGGGGGGAATGAGGCTGGGAGAATTGAAGAAAGACTGTCAAAAGGCACAAACTTCCAGTTATAAGATAAATAAGTACTGAGGATGTAATGTAAGATATGAGGACTACAGTTAACACTGTTATACGGTGTATCTGAAAGTTGCTAAGAAAGTAAATCTAAAAGTTGTTATCACAAGGGAAAAAAAGAGTTTTCTTTTCTTTTCTTTTTGGGGGGTATCTATATGAAGTGATAGTAACTAAACTTATTGCGGTAACCATTTCATAATATATAAGTGAAGTACTTATACTCTACAACTTAAACTGATACAGTACTGTATGTCAATTATACCTCAACAAAATTGAAAGAAAAAATAGATTAAAAAATACAAACAGAGCTTTCCCAACCTATAAAACTAAAACCAAAGACAAACTGAAATATTTCTACACAGAAAAATAGCATACTCAAACTCCTGAACACAAAAGACAAAGGAAAAAATCTTCATCTTTTTTTCAGAGAGAGAGAGAGAGAGAGCACATGCGAGCAGAGTGCGGGAGAAGGTGGGGGAGCAGGAGAGAATATCTTTAGCAGGCTCCACGCCGAGCATGGAGCCCGACATGGCGCTCAACCCCATAATCCTGAGATCATGACCTGAGACAAAATAAGGAAACGGATGCTTAACAGACTGAGCCACCCAGGCACCACCAAAGGAAAAAACTTTTAAAGCAGTGATAAAGAAATGACACATTACCTAAAGGAGGACACCAATTCAAGTGAATAAGGATCTCTCATCCAAAACTATGGAGGCCAAAAGGAAGCAGCACAATAGTTTTCAAGAGTTGAAGAAGAACTAAAAACACAGAACCTAATATCAAATGAAAAGACCGTCAGGGGCGCCTGGATGGCTCAGTCACTTTAAGTTAAGCGGCTGCCTTTAGCTCAGGTCATGATCTCAGGGTCCTGGGATAGAGCCCCTCATCCTGGGGTAGAGCAGGATCCCTGCTCAGCAGCGAGTCTGCTTCTCCCTATCCCTCTGTGATCTATCTTGCTCTCACTCTCTATCAAATAAATAAATAAAATCTTAAAAAAAAAGACCTTTAGGAATCCAAGGGAAATCAAGACATTCTCATATGAAGGAACACTAAAAGTATCTGTTGCCAGCAGACCTATCCTAAAAGAATGGCCAAAGGAAGCTCTCTAAAAAGGAAGATGACAAATGAATCTTTGGGACAATCAGAAAATAAGCCAGAAAAGGGGAAGGAGTAAAAATATAGGTAAATAGAGTATACTTTCCTTACCTTCTTGAGTTTTCTAAATCTGTTTGACAGTTGAAACAAAAACTGTAACACTATCTGATGTGCTTCTCATTGTAGGTAGAGAAAATATTCAAGATAATTATATTATAAACCTGGAAGCATAAAGGAGTTTAAAGGGTAGTAAGGTTTCTACTCTTCACTCAAATTGGTAAGATGTCAATACTAGATGATTGTGGTATGTTATGTATATATTATGTTAGTACCTAGAGCAAGCAGTGAAAAAAGCTATACAAAGATATATTCAAAAACACAACAGATAAGTCAAGGTGGAATTCTAGAAAATTCCACAGGGTGGTAGGATAAAGAGAAGAGAGAAAAGAGGAACAACCAGAAAATAAAACAAAGCAAAATGACAGACTTAAGCCCCAATATATCAATAACCACATTAAGTAGAAATGGTCTAAATATAACAATTAAAGGAGAAAGGCAGAGTGGATAAAAATGATACTAAACTTACTATATGCTATCTACTACAAAAAACTCACTTTATCAATGATGTAAACTGAAAGTAAAGAGATAAAAAAGGATATATGATGCAACCTTTAATCGGAAGAAAGGAGTGGCTATATTAGTATCATATAAAGTAGACTTCCATGCAAAAAATTACCAGAGACAGAGAAGGACATCATAATAATAACAAGGTCAATCCACCAAGACATAGCAATCTTCAATGCATATGCATCAAACAACAAAGCTGCAAAATATGAAGCTGAACTGATAGGAAACAAACTGAAAGGAAACTGACAGAACTGAAAGGAAACAAATTGACACTTGTAACTGGACACTGCAATATCTCCTTCTCAACACTTGACTGAACTAGATAGAAAATCAGCAAGGACAAGGAACAATTCAGCAACACCATCAAAAACAGGAGTAAATTGACATTTATAGAAAACTCAACCCAGCAACAGCAGGATTCTTTTCATGTGACCATGGAACATTTACCAAGACAGAGCATATCCCAGGCCACAAAACAAACCTCAATAAGTTTAAAGAAGTGAAATTAGACAGAGAATATTCTCTGACCACTATGGAACCAAAACAGAAATCAGTAACAGAATTAACAGGAAAATCTACAAATATGTGGAAACTAAACAACACACTGCTATGCAATTCATAAATCAAACATGAAGTCTCTAAGGAAATTGAAAATTACATTGAACTAGAGGCACCTGGGTGGCTCAGTCGGTTAAACATCTGACTATTGGTTTTAGCTCAGGTCATGATCTCAGAGTCATGAGAATGAATCCAACATCAGGCTCCATGCTTAGCGTGGAGTGTACCTGAGGATTCTCTTCCTCTCCCTTTGCCCCCTGCCCTCTCTCTCAAATAAATAAATAAATCTTTAAAAAATTACATTGAACTACATGAAAAGGAAAATATCAAAATTTGTGGAACACAGCTATATCCATACTAAGAGGGAAATTAGTAAGACTAAATACTTACATTAGAAAACGGGAAAAGTCTCAAATCAATAACCGAAGGTCCCACCTCAAGAAATTAGGTAAAGAGGAGCAAAATAAATCCAAAGCAAGCAGAAGGAAATAATAAAGGCATAAAATCAATGACGTTAAAAACAGAAAGACAATAGAGAATGCCAACGTAACAAAAAGCTTGTTCTTTGAAAAGATCAACAAAACTGACAAATGTCTACCAAGTCTGAGAAAGAAAAAAGGAGATGCAAATTTTCAGTATCAGGAATGAAGTATCACCACAAAGCTAGTCTGTGGGAATACTGTCAACAATTCTACACACTTACATTTGACAACTTAGATGAAATGTATCAGTTCCTTGGCAAGCACGAACTACCACAACATACCCAATATTAAATAGATAACTTTAATAGTCCTAAAACTATTAAATAAATATAATCCATAATTTTAAAATGATTAAATTTTTAAAAGATTAAACCAAGTTAATTAGGCAAAGTATTTAGCATAGTGGCTGACACATTTGCTAGTACTTGGTAAACAAAGGCTATTTTTTTTCATTATCATTTTATCTAAATTACAACCACTCTTGGGGAAACTAGGCTTCACAGAGATGAAATCCTTTGCTTAGAAGAGTCAGAATTCGAACCCAGTTCTGAAGCTAGTGCCATTTCTTCCAGAGTTCAGAGTCACCCCTGGAGGCTGTGCCAACCAATACCTCCTTTCTAGACAGGAACACTGCAAAGGAGTAACGTTTTGCCAAAGCCCTAGACATCAATAAATGCTCACCAACTAACTCTCCGCCAGTGTACAACAGTGATTCTTGAAAGTTAAGGTGCATCAGATTCTTCCTTTTTGTTAGAAATTGCTGGGTCCCAGCCCAAGAATTCACATATTTAACAAATTTCGTTAATGAACCACACTTTGAGAACACTATACGATAAGGGTATGTTAGCCTGCCCATTCCCTCAACATCAGAAGCTGTCACACTCTGCAGAAAAGGGGAAGAACTGAGACAGAATAATGCTATAAATTAGGGATTCTGAGGGTGGCCCCCACTCACCTACTAAATCAGAAACCCTGTAAGTGGGGCCTACCTACCTTGTCTTTTAACAGGTCTCCCACGTGATTCTGATGCACGTTAAAGTTGGGAGAACCACTGCTCTACAAATCAAAGTGACTTGCAAAAACCCCACCCTTTGTAGTAGGAGAAATAAAGCTAATACCAACATTTTTCCACTTTTGAGAACCTGGGCTCTGGAGCCAGGTAATTCTAAGTTCAAATACAGACTTTAGAAAGTAATTCCACGAATTGTAGATTCTCACCAGCAAAATGGAATGGTCACCTTCCTTGTTATAACCTTTCCAGGAAGTAACCTGGCATTACTATTCCCCAACCGGACTTTAAGAAATCTAGCCTCTGAAAGTCATCAGAAACGTGGACAGATTTATATCACCTACAGGCATTTGTGGGCTTAACTATGGTGAGCAATCATGAAAAGTCCACAATATCGAGTCATTTTCAATTGTGCTTAAGTACAATCGTATATGGAGCACTGTGAGCCTGGTGTGTGTGTGTGCATGTGCATGGACACAATGCACTGAGTAAGCAGGAGCGACCCAAGGACCTTATTCTCAGCTGGCTTCCTTGTTTTCTGCTAGCCCAGAGACAGAAGCACGAAGACACAAAAATTTGGTCTCTTTCATAGAAAAAAAAATTAAGGCAATTTGCCTGTGTTGGGGTGTTTACAGAAACACAGGACTCACCATAGAAATGTGATTAAGGAGGAGCGTGGTCCGTAAACCCATTTCCATATTTGTAAATTTGGAATTCTTAAAGACCTCCGTGGCATTCATTATAAATGTCAAGTCTCTAATGTGCAACAATATTCACCATAATGTTTTTCTTTTTGTTTTAACCAGAACCCCGTATTAAAATGAAAAACATTTCCAGAATCCTCCAAGTTTCCCTCATATCACAATATTTCATTATAAAATAGTAGAACTAAAGTTAAGTATCCAACCACAGAGGAAATGACCAAGTAACTGTTGACACATATATATGGTGGGATATCAGAAATGAAGTTTAGAAGAATTATTTGACGACCTGGTAAAATACTCACATTATAATGTTCAGTAAGAATACAAATCAGGCTACAAAATGGTATTTATAATACAATCCTATTTTATAAAAATACAGTTTCATATTCTAAGTCAAAAGACAGGAGTTAATGCAACAAAACATTTAACAGTGGATTATGCAGGATAGCAGATTCATAGACGATTTTTATTTCCTTCTTTATAATTTTTCTTTTCTACAATGAGCATGTCTCACATATGCAGTCAGGAAAAAACTTAAAATATTATTTAAAAAAGAAAAATCTAACTTCCAGGGTTGGGTGTGGATTGAAATAATTTATGCAAAGTCCCTGTCATGGGGCCTGGCATATGAGAGAGCATATGGTCCAGTTTTCTGTTCCTAAACTGTGCGGTTAGCATCTCTACATTGTAGGCAGGAAGGAATTCCTAAGTTTGAACCTACACACTTTTCACATAAACCAAAGCAAGGCCACAGGCAATAGCTTTTTTTAAGAAGACACATTCATTCATTCATTCATTCAAAAATGCACTCAATCTATGAAATGTTTAGCACTGAGCTAGGTTCTAGGGATAGCAAAACTGAAAAGATGACATATCTGCCCTCAAGTAGCTCTGGCTAATGAGTGACACAGATGTATTTATGACTATGAGATGATGAAATAATTACTTTCAGTAAGGATGTACACAAAGTGCAATAGGAACCAGGAGGATGGAGGCCTTTTACAGAGGAGATATATGCTATGAGTTATAAAAGAGAGGACATTAGTAGGAATAGCACACACAAAGAAGAGGCATAAAGGAGTATAAAATTCTCCCAGAACTCTAAGTAGTTCAGTCTCGCTGGGACATAAAGAAAGAAACAGGAGGAGGAGTGGCGGGAAATGAGACTGAACAAGTAGATCACAAAAGGTCTTATCTGTCACACAAAGGAGACTGAATTTCATTCTATAGGGGAACCACCAAAAGAATTTTAAACAGAGGAGTGACTTGATCAGCAGTAGCAAAGATACCAGGAATCCTGAAAATCATCTTAATCCCGCTAATTTCCAGAGGAAAGGAAAATGCCCCACCCTGTAGGTCTGTCCTCTCTTAAACAACATGAAGCAGCAAACAGAACTCCACACCTGGGGTGCCTAGGTGGCTCAGTTGGTTAAGTGACTGCCTTTGGCTCAGGTCATGATCCTGGAGTCCTAGGATCAGGTCCTACATTGGGCTCTCTGCTCAGCAGGGAGTCTGCTTCTCCCTCTGACTCTCTCTCTCTCTCAAGTACATAAATAAAATCTTTAAAAAAAAAAAAAGAACTCCACACCTGGCACACAGTAAATACTCAATAAAGATTAGGTGAACATGAACGTGAATGCCCTGCAAGGGGCAATCCCTGCTGAGAACAGAATTTTAGCAGTATCAGCACCTTCAGTCTGGTCTTGGGTGAAACAACAGAAACTCATTTGTAAGGGACTAGTGACAACTGAAAACTAGAATCTAACATGCAACAGGAGGCACCATATACTGTTCTGTTGTACTCCAGTGCAAAAATTCCTCTCATGGTTTTCTCTCCATAACTGGAATTTAAGTCCCAATTATGGGATAACATCAGTTTTTTCCCACACACTAACTTCTCTGGGATCCTGGGTGACAGGTGCTTATGAGCACACATGGTTAACGAGGAAATTCATTAGTGCCCTTATTCCTGCTGTTTTACCCAATATCTCTTCTGCTTAATTCAATTCAGTTGGATGGTTCTGCAGATAAATACTGAAGAAACAGAAATCCTATTGTATTTCTGCCTCCACTCACTGAGTGCATGAAAAATACTTTAAATAATCAGAACAGATGTATTAGATATATTTTATAGGCGAAGACAATGGGGCTCAGAGAGGCAAAGCAACTTATCCAAGGACACACTGATATTAAGTTGCAAAGCCACAACTCAAACCCATGTTTGTTGGACTCAGTTATCTCAAGAATATAGTACTGTATCCTACAAAGCCTGAGTCTAAGGCAAAACACAACTGCCAGGGTACAAAAATGATACATTTGCAAAAATATTTTGCAAATTAAATAAAGTCAAAGGGGGCAAAGAAGAAACATATATGGGAAAAGAGAAAAAAGGAAGACACCAGAAGCCAATGTCAGCTAGGCCCTGGTCTGCAAGAAGGGATGAGAGAACCTGGGTCTGGGAGGTGGGTTGGAGGTAATTCTTCACTGGAGTGGGGGGAGGGGTGCGGGTTGTTTTCTGAGCGAGAACCTAAAACAGGGCTGAGAAAGGAGCAAGCAAATGAGCACCTGCCCAGCCTGGCCTGCCCTCCTTACCTGCCATGAAACCAGTCCTGGCACATGTCACACTCGATCATGAAGCGGGTCACATCATAAGGCAGCCGGCAGAGGCAATACACTGGCACTGAGGCCATCTTCGCCCGGCCTTGGAGCGCTCTGCGGCGGGCCAGGTTCGTAGCGTCAAGAGAAGCAGCAGGCAGCAGCACGCGTCCTTTCTGGACGATGGCTGGGCACAAACAACACTTTTTAACCTAGTGAATCAGGTCCCCCAGGGTACCAACCCTCCGTTCACGAATGGGCAGTTAGTGCTGCGGAGATGCAACACAGCTGGTGTGGCTGTAGGGGGCAATCGGAGAAAAGTCCACCGGCCTCCAGAATTTCCTTAACAAATAAAAGACGGCGTTTGACGGTCAAGGGTTTTTTTGTTTTTTCCCTACCTCCTTCGGCCCCCAGAGTCAGTGATAACTTCTTTCCGGGTTTCAAGGAAATATCTGACGCCTTCAGGAAGCTTCTTTGATCCCTCACTGTATCCTCTCCTTGCTCACAACCTTTCTTCCTAGGGCTCTATTATGACGCAAACGAGAGCCTAAAGAAATACGCTGGGGTACATCAGAAAAAGCCCCTTCTCTCAACCCCAACATAGGGGCAACTAGAGAGAGATGAGGGATCCCTGAAAGTTGGCTCAGATTACTCGACAATTACCTTGATGCCTTCAAGAACAAGGCAAACAAGACTAGGCGCCCAACTCAAATCACAGTTCTGGGTTGTGCTGAGAGTTTAAATGGTCTTCTCCTTCACTCTCAAAATCATTCCATCCCCAACAGTCAGGAGTATCATCACCCCAACAAATGAAAGAAATCTCAATTTCAGAACTGATCCGATCGTCCCCTACTTCAAAGACGAAAGGGTTCCCGTTGCACCCCCAAAACTAAAAAGGATCTCCTTTAAACCCTTGAAACTGAATAGAATTTCTTCACACTCCTGCAACTAAGAAAGGATTCCCCCCCCAACGATCAGAAACGGGCAGGCATTTCCTCACAGCCCCCTCAAAGTGGCGAGGACTCCCTTGTCCCCCAAAACTGACAGAGATCTCACAAATCCCAAGATTGACAGGAATATTCTTGCAGCCCCCGAAACTTACGAGATCTCCTCACGCCTCCCAAAATGACAGGAACCTCCTCACGCCCCAAACCTGACAAGAATGTCTTTCGTCCCAAGCCCTACAGAGACCTCCTCATCTGCAAAGCTGCAGGGATTGCTCACACTCGCGAAGTTCAGTTCCAGCGACGCGCCGGGAGCCGGGCTCGCACTGGAGCGCCTGGGCGCCTGGCTGAGCGGAGGATCGGCTAGCAGTTCCGGCCCCACCGGCAGCGCGCGCCGAATTCTGGGATCGTCACGACAACGCTGCGAGCCTTGCTCGCCTTCCCGCAGAACCACCCGCTGGGTCTCGCGGGGCCCCGGGCGCCGGGTAGTGCTTCAGGGCAGCTTTCCCCCACGGTTTTGCTCCGGGCCCGGCGTTAGGGCCTACTGAAGCCCGCGGTTCGGGCCTAGTCGGTGGCCGCCCGGTGAACAAGCAAACAGCGTCGTCGCTGGGCCAGCAGGAGATCGCCGCGAGGAAGCCAACCAGGAATTAGCTGCGCCTGCGGCCAGGTCGGAGAGAAAACTGCCTGAAAAGTCGCCGGGAGCAGCCCAGTGGCAGTGGTAGGCGACTCGAAGTAGTCAATAAAGTTTATTCAAAACAAGGAGGAAGTTGAAACGAAGAGGGGAGGAGAAATATAGGGTAAACAGCTACCATATTGAGAGTGGCGGCGCCGCCGCGGGGAGGCTACCCGACCGCCATCTTATGAAGGCTGGGCACAGGAGGTAACCGCGGCAGAGGCGGGGAAGGGAAGCTAGCGGCTCCCGCGTGACGCCAGCAGAGGCGGGGCGCCACCTTGAGAAAAGGGGACGGGATTCGGCTACCTTTGGTCCTGTTCGTTTCTTCTAGGTAACCAATCGAGGCTGAGGACCTTAAGCCACCATCTTAGGCGAGGCAGTCGCTTGGCTCCATTTTGAGTGGGGCCAGAACCTTTCCAGTTTTCCTCCTCCTCGGGGTAAACGGGGAGTTAAGCACCACCACCACCCCCAACCCCCCGGCGCCAACACGTACACACACACACTCACTCACACTCACTCCTCCTCCGCCTCCACTCCTTCCGTACTCCCTCCCCTCCCCCTCCTCAGCCTTCTCGTCCTATGAGAGGAGGTGAACTCAGTGACTGCAAACTGGCAAAACTAATGGGTGACGGTGGGGGCGGGCTTGGGCCAGGGAAGGGGTGGAGTATGCACAACAGCTTCTGGTCTTCGAGCGCATTCAGTGGCTAGGCTGTTTTGCACCGTCTCCGAAGCGTTTATTCTTCACCCTGTAAGGGAAGCTCTCTTATTATTCTCAAGTGACCACATGGGCTTAGGGAAGACACGTAGCTTGAATTTCAGAGCCGAGAAGTTGAATTTTGCACCCTCTACTATCCCCATGTTCTGTCATTGGTCCCTCAATTGGTCCCTCAATCCTAGTTCCTCCATAAAGCTTCTGTCGACTTCCCAGCGCCCTCTGAACTCTCTTTTCTTTGACTCCACTGTTTCAGTTCAGTTTGCTTCAGATACAGTGTAGGATTTTCATGCACAAGTCCCAAGATTTTCTGACTACAGCCTGAGGGTTGGGTGGGAGAAGGGGTTGAAAGAATGGAGATCCACACACATGGTTTAAGATGGCGCTGGTGTTTCCTGACATTCTAGAATATTCTCTAGGAATCCTCATACTATTTCATTTTTTTAAAGGTTCTCACCACTTTAAACAAGAAATTATATGTGTGCACACCAATTTTCTAAGTAGTGGTGGCTTAGGTCCTGGGGATACAATGTTGAAGAGGGACTCTGCAGTGGGAAAATTGCCGGCAGAGGCAGGAGACAAGCTTGCAAGTCAACAATTGGATTACAAGGTCAAGTAAGCACACAGGCACCTCTTGCAAAGTGCAAAATAAAATCATGAAAGTGCATCAGAAGTTGCTTACTGCTGTCAAGGAAGGTGTCAGGGAGATCTGTGGGTCCAATAAATTAACAAGCAAGAGCATGGTAGATAAAAGAATCAACATGTACAAATGCATAGAAGCACATGAGAAAACATTTACAAAGAGAAATTAAATATTAGATTTTACCCTGTAAACAATAACAAACCACTGAAAGTGTTTGAGTGAGAGCAACTGAGTCACATTTGTGTCTTAGCTAGGGAAAAATCGAGGTTTAGTGGGACCTGAAGCTTATACAGTTTGTGAGGTAGGAGTTTAAGAAACAGAATTGTGAATACAAAATTAGGCTCAAAGGTGGACAGAGTATTTCTAGAAGCTATTACTACACCTGGGTAATAATTATAAATCGAAGAGATACAATGTCTCACCAAACCCAAACTAAATGTAACTCCTAAATCAGCTTTCACTTAGCTGGGTCTCAAAAATGTCCGGCAGCTCCAACACCACCTAATACAAGAGAAAGTGTGACTAGGAGGAAACCAGTGGAAGAGGAAAGCAGTTTTAACCACTTGTGCTTTAAATATAGTTTGCAAACTTTATAAAAACATATGACAACATGACCATATGGCAAGTGATAGGTCCCACAGGTAAAGCCTTCTTAGCTTCACAAGGAGGCAAGATGGACTCATTTTGGCCATAATAAAATTGGAAAGACACAAAGAAGATTAACATGGCCCCTGCACAAAAATGCCATGTAATATTATGAAGTCTTCCATAATAAAAAAGAAAAATGAAGGGAGATAGGAGGGAGGAGGCTATTGCATTAGTAATGAAAAAAAAAAAAAGATGAGGACTGAATCAAGATAGCTGCCACACAGGTAGAAAAGGATTAGATAAGTGGAATATTTTGGAGGTTGAATAGGCAGGGCTTAGAGACTAATTGAAACTAGTACGTGAGGGAGTGAAAGGAGTGTGAGTTCATTTCTGGGTTGGGTGTCAGGAGTGGATAATGATGCCATTGACTGAATTAGAGTGCACAGAAGGAAAAGCAGGTTTGGTGGAGAAGAAGAAACTAAGTTCAGTTTGGAGCATGTTGTGTTAAAGTGTGCGTGAGACATTAATTCACTAACCCAGAAATTCTTGAGGATTTATTATGCACCAGGCACCATGCTAGGTGCTGAGGATGTAGTGATAACCCAGATAAGATCCTGGCCTCCATGGAGCTGACATTCTACTCGGGGATCAGTCAGTAACCAAACAAATAGAGTTTCATTCATATATTTATTGAGCACGTGCTATATACCAGTCACTGTCCTAAGCACTGGGGACTCAAGGCAAATACAAAAAGACAAGGTCCCTGCCCTCCTGTGATTCACATCCCAGCTAGGGAAACAGACAATAAAGTGAGTCAAACATGAGAATTTCAGATTGCAGTGAGTGCTATGAGGGAAATAAAACAAGTTATGAGATAGAGAAGGATTCGGGTAGAATTTAGTCTGTTTTTAGATAGGGTACTCAAGGAAAGGTGCTTGGAGAAGGCAGTGTGTAATCTGAGGTCTGAATAATATGAAGTGGCCAGGGACAGGGCAGAAGGAATAAAATGCAAAAGTCCTAATGTGGTGTGGGGGGGCAGTTCAGGGTACCCTTTCGATAAAACACTTCCTGAGCATTTATGATGAACTGGGCCAGGTACAGGTGGTGACTGGGGTGGGGTCTCCAGCCATGAATAAGAGACCCTGTATTTACCCTTACCGAGTAAACAGTCTAATGAGAGAGTCAAAGTTCAATGAACAACACAAGGCCGAAAAAAGTCAAACCCTAAGTGCTGCCTCGGCAGGTATCAACAACATGTGTGGGAACAAAGAGCCACAGTTAATTCAAACATGTTCACATGGTATGTCAGGAAAGCCTTCACAGGAGCTGGCATCTGACCCAGGTACAGTAGTACTCATCTCCCAGAGTTCCTCCCCGGTGTCCTTGGGCAGCAGGGTGGGCATGCTAAAGGCTAATGGGAAAGGCAAAGCCGACAGAGGTGAATCTGAGGCATATTTTGTGGACAAAGGAACTCTTGGCACTGCCATGGTTAGGGAGCAGCTGGCTGCAGTCCTGGAAATGTGTTGTCTGGTTGTGTCCCTCATAGCATCAGTGCATGATGTGAACTGGCTGCCGTAGAAGGAGGCTGCCCTGAAGTCTTTCCTCCCCTACCCCACCTCCACTTAGCAGTTATAAACATTTCCTTTTAATTGCAGAAACAATAGTAAATGCATTCCCATTGTAAACATTCAAACAGGCTAAGGATACCCCCTGCCCACCACTCAGTCCCTGTCTACTTCCTTAGGGGGAACCTCAGTGGCCTCTTTTCCAATTCATCTCTCTGCATATGTTATGTACATTTAACTGGTTAGATGAAAAATGATAAGGGCTAAAGTGGACTATAAAGTATAGGAGAAAGAGAGGGAAATGGAAAAAATTACATGAGGAAGAACAGGCTTGCTCCAAAACAGACTGAGAAGTACAAGGACAGTGAAAACAAAAGAAAAATAATGACAAGTAGCATTATCTGAGGACTTACGATGTGCTGAGCACTGTTCTAGGCTCCTTATATGCATGCATTAACTCACTCAATCCTTAGAGCAACCCTGTAAAGTAGGGACTGGTACTACCCCTATTTTAAGTATAAGGAATACAGGCATATCTTAAAAATATGGTGGGTTCAGTTCCTGAACACTGCAATAAAGTGAATATCATGATAAAGTGGATCAAATGAACTTTTTGGTTTCCCAGTGCATATAAAAGTTATGTTTACACTATACTAGCCTATTCAGTGTGCAATAACATTTTGTCTAAAAAACCAACATAGATACCTCAATTTAAAAATACTTTATTGTTGGGGCACCTGGCTGGCTTAGGCCGTAGAGCACATGACTCTTGATCTTGAGGCCATGAGTTCAAGCTCCATTGCTAAGAAAGTGCTAACACTCATCTGACCTTTCAGTAAGTTGTAATCTTTTTGGTGGTGCAGGGTTTGGCCTCAGTGTTGATGGCTGCTGGCTGATCAGGACGATAGATGCTGAAGGCTGGGGCGGCTGTGGCAATCTCTTAAAATAAGACAACAATGAAGTTTGCCACATCAATTTACTCTTCCTTTATAGAGAAAATTATTTCTCTATAGCATGTAGAGCCATTTGATAGCACTTTATCCACAGTAGAACTTCTTTCAAAAGTGGAGTCAATCCCTCAAACCCTGCAAATACTTCCTCCACTGAAGTCTTGAACACCTCAAAGTCAAAAGTCACCCATGACTTTTTTTTTTTTTTTTTTTTTTAGGAATAGAGTGCATTTTATTTAAAACCAACCAAGCACTGATACAAAAAATATCTATCATGGCAGCTGTGATTGCATAGCAAAACTTAACAGTAAGAATTGGGCGTTTAATTCATTCTTCCAATCATGTGCTGGGCCTGGCAGAGGGCACCCACCCCCATCAGAGCCTCAGAGGAAGAATGAAACCCTTGGTGGAGAGGGCTCAGGTGGCAGGCATCCTGCCCTTCTCCAAGCTTGTGACAGGAAGGGGCCATGCAGGTCTGGTTGTCTGCTCTGCACTGCTCCTGGGCCACAGGGTTGATCAGCAACTCCTTAGTGGCAATGAGTGGAGGGAGAGGGGTGAAGAACTGTCTGAAGCTGTGCAGATGAGTCCCCCCTTTCTCCTTCAGTGTGTCTGAAATCCCCCCAGGGGATCTGATGACCATTGCAGGGTCCTAGTTGCAGGCACAAGCCTATGAAACAATCACCTTTTCTTTGGCTGAAGGGGAAAATCAGGGTTCTGAGAGGGAAAACTCTCTGCTTGGAATCCACTTCTTAACTCTTGTTAATGTTGATATGTTGACTTCTTTCAATGAACCATGAATGTTCTTAATGGCATCTAGAATGGTGAATCCTTTCTGGAAGGTTTTCCATTTACATTGCCTAGGTTCATCAAAGAAATCACTATGGCAGCTATACTGTTAGGAAAGGTATTTCTTAAGTAATGACATGAAAGTTAAAATTACTCCTTGATTCATGGGCTAGAGAATGGATGTTGCATAGCAAGCATGAAAACAACATTAACTTCATTGTACATACATCTCTATCAGAAATGTTGGGTGACTGGGTACATTGTGCTTGGGAAAGCAATCTTTTCTTCTGAGCAGTAGGTTTCCATAGTGGGCTTAAAATATTCAGTAAGCCACATAAACAGATGTGTTGTCATCCAGGCTTTGTTCCATTTATAGAGCACAGGCAGAGTAATTTAGCAGAATTCTTTTTTTTTTAATTCTGGGGGCACCTGGGTGGCTCAGTGGGTTGAGCCTCTGCCTTTGGCTCAGGTCATGGTCTCCGGGTCCTGGGATCGAGCCCTGCATTGGGCTTTCTGCTCAGCGGGGAGCCTACCCACCTCCCGCCACCTGCCTCTCTGCCTACTTGTGATCTCTGTCTGTCAAATAAACAAATAAAATCTCAAGCCATGAGAGACTGTGGACTCTGAGAAACAAACTGAGGGTTTTGGAGGGGAGGAGGGTAGGGGGTTGGATGAGCCTGGTAGTGGGTATTATGGAGGGCACATATTGCATGCAGCACTGGGTGTGGTGCATAAACAATGAATGCTAGAACACTGAAAAGAAATAAAATAAAATGGAAAAAAATAAACTCTGTGTCCAATGTGGGGCTCAAACTCATGACCCTGAGATCAAGAGTCATGTGCTGTATCGACTGAGCCAGCCGTGAACCCCATTAAGGTCCCTAGGGTTTTCAAAATGGTAGATGAGCATTGGCTTCACCTAAAAGTCGCCAGCTGCATTTGCACCTAATGAGAGTCAGCCTGGAGCCAGGGACTGGCTTCTCTTCTCTAGCTATGAAAGTCCTAGATGGTGTCTTCTCCCAATCAAAGGCCGTTTTGTCTACATTGAAAATTTGTTGTTGAACATAGCCACCTTCATGAATTACCTTAGCTAGATCTTCTGGATAACTTGCTGCAGCTTCTACATCAGCATTTGCTGCTTCACTTTACACCTTTGTGTTTAGAGACTACTTCTTTCCTTAAACCTCATGAACCAACCTCAGCTAGCTTCGAACTTTTCTTCTGCAGCCTCCTCACCTCTCTCGGCCTTCACACAATTGAAGAGTTAGGGCCTTGCTCTGAATTAGGCTTTGGCATAAGGGAATGTTGTAGCTGGTCTGATCTTCTATCCAGGCCACTAAACTTCCTCCATATCAGCAATAAGCCTGTTCCACTTTATTTTTTTTAAATAAAGATTTTTTTAAAGATTTTATTTATTTGACAAACAGAGATCACAAGTAGGCAGAGAGGTAGGCAGAGAGAGAGAGGAGGAAGCAGGCTCCCTGCCTAGCAGAGAGCCCGATGCGGGCCTCGATCCCAGGACCCTGAGATCATGACCTGAGCTGAAGGCAGAGGCTTAACCCACTGAGCCACCCAGGCGCCCTTAAATGAAGATTTTATTTATTTGACAGAGAGAGAACAAGCACAAGGAGGGAGAGCAGCAGGCAGAGGGAGAAGGAGAAGCAGGCTCTCCACCGAGCAGAGAGCCTGACATGGGTCTTGATTCCAGGACCCTGAGATCATGACCTGAGCTGAAGGCAGATGCTTAACTGACTGAACCACTCTGGTGCCCCAAGGCTGTTTCACTTTCTTACCATTGGTGTGTCCACTGGAGTAGCAATTTTAATTTCCTTCAGAAACTTTTCTTTTGCATTCACAATTTGGCTGTTTGATGCAAGAGGCCCAGCTTCTGCCCTATCTTGGCATTCAACATGTCTTCCCCACTAAGCTTAATCATTTTTAGCTCTTGGTTTGAAGACCTGTAACTCTTCCCTTCACTTGAACACTTAGAGGACATTGTAGGGTTATTAACTAGCTTAATTTCAATATTGTGTCTCAGGGAATAGGGAGGCCTGAGGAGAATGAGAGAGATGGGGAACGGCTGGAGGGTGGAGCAAACAGAACACACACAATATTTATCAATTAAATTTCCTGCCTTATGTGGCACAGTTCATGGTGCCCCAAAACAATGACAACAGTAACATCAAAGGTCGTTAATAAGAGATCACCCTAACAAATATAATAATAATGATATGAAAAAGTTTGACATATTGTAAGAATTACCAAAATGTGACACAGAGATACAAATGACATCGGAAAAAAGGCACAAATAGATTTGCTGATGCAAGGCTGCCACAAACTTTCAATTTGTAAAAAAAGGAAAAAGAAAAAAAAACACAAAAAACAAAACCCTACTATATGCAAAGCATAATAAAGCAAAGTACAATAAAACAAGGTATGCCTGAATAGAGACTTTATCACTTGCTCAAGGTCATATAGCTAGTCCGTGGCCAAGATGGAGTTCCTGGTGATGCAGGTCCAGAGTCTAGGCCCTTCGCCACTCCATTACTCCACTAGTTGGATTTAAAAACAACTGGTGTGGTGAGTGCTGTAAAGTGTGTAAACCTGGAGATTCACAGACCTGTACCCCTGGGGCTAATAATTCATTATATGTTAATAAAAAATAAAAAATAAAAAAATAAAAACAACTGGTGTTTCTCAGATCGGGGGAAGGTATTCAACCATTCTTCACATAATCTGAATCACAGAAACCAAAAGAGGGTTTACACTCACTTGGGATAAAAACTAGCAGAATGGTCCCTCAGGTGCCAAACTACTAGGTTGAGGACACAAACCCACTCCTCCAGGCTTGCTTTAAGAATGTGCCACCTGTGGGGCTGCTGTCTTGATATTCTTAAAAATTTTGTCATTGAGGGGTCCCAGGGTGGCTCAGTTGTTAAGCACCTGCCTTTGGCTCAGGTCATGATCCCAGGGTCCTGGGATCCCTGTTCAACGGGGACCCTTCCCTCTCCCACTCCCCCCCACTTGTGTTCCCTCTCTCTCTGTCTCTTTCTCTGTCAAATAAATAAATAAAATCCTTAAAAAATAATTTTGTCTTTGGACTTGTGTCTTGTAATTATAGTCCAATGTGACTATGGAGTGTACACATAAGCGGTAGAGATACACTGGATCACAATGTGCATGGTAGGTTATGTGCATGCTGAGCAGGTGGTCAGTCCACCTGGTGTGCACCAGTGCATCTGGGGGAGCCCAGGGTGCCACGCAGCCCAGAGGGGAGACAGTGGGCCAGTGACAATGGTGCAGCAGCAGTAAAAATAGAAGTGGTGGTGGGGTGGCTAGAGCCCTGAGAGAGGGGATGGCTTCTGCCTAGAGGCAGTGATGGGGCCCGGTGTGAGAGGCAACCTTGCCCTTCTATCCCCAGAGCCTGTCCTTGCAGCGTCTGCACAAATATTAACTCTGCCTTGAGCCCTAGGACAAGAACTGCTGGTGCTGGGGTAGAAAACTTTGTCAGTAAATGGTAACAAAATAAAAGTGTATCCATGACCACTGCAGTAAAGTACATCAGGAGTTACAATTCTTTGAAGAGTTTAGAATCTCTGGTTTTCAAACTGCTGCAACACTGCAACAAATAAGAACAGGCATAAAAATGGAAATTTAAAGATCATCATGTTAGCTTTTTTGATGAAAGCTTCCAGTGCACTGATTATTAATGAGGAAGACAGTTTAAAAGTGTTTTCCTTATAACTGAAGATACAGTGCTAAAATACATAAACAGGCATTTTGAGTTACAAATAAATTGTGAAGCCATTTTCCATTTCTTATATGAGCCTGTCTTAGTCTCTCTAAGCTGGTATAGCAAAATTTTATTTCTGGAGGCTAGGAAGTCCAAGAACAAGGGTTTGGCAGATTCAGTGTCCGGTGAGAGATACCCATGGCTATCTCCTTGCTATGTGGTGGATGGGGTGAAGGAGCTCTTTGGGGTCTCTTTCATAAGGGCACTAATCCCAGTCATGAGGGCTCTGCCCTCAAGGCCTAATCATTTACTAAAGACACCATCTCTTAATACTATCACATGGGGGATTAGGATTTTAATACATAAAGCTGGGGAAGGGAACACAGGAATTCAGTCTATAGCACACCTCCACAAGTTACATGAAATGTCAGAGGAAACACCAAATGCCATTGTATAAATTTATATTTAAAATTCAATTCAAACTTTCACAAAAGTGATTTGTATGAAGAGTTAATTTTTTTTAACTTGTTAATCAGAGATCATTATGTTCAAGGTCATTTTTTTAAAAAATCTCAAACAACTGAAGGGTCTAGAGTCATCCCCAGTAAATCATAAAAGACCTTCAGAGTTCCCAATACAGAAGAGTGTTTGTCATATCATGGTGATCCAGTGCCCCCCCTTGTCCAAGCCTTTATATGACCACCACATAATGAACAATGCCCACGAAGATGTGAGAGAGGTGAGCCCATTTGAGTTAAGGAGAGGCCAGTCAGGCAAATGGGATGGGGCTGGACAAGATTCTCAGAAGGTGGTTGAAGGGTCAGCAAGAGATTTGCACCTTATCAGCAAAAGAAGAAAATCCACAGGAGCTTAAATGGAAGTCTCTAATATCAGTATCTGTGGAAACAGAGCCTTCCATGTATCTTGGATAGATGTAATTTAGAGGAGAGTCCCATGAAATGGTGAGCAAAAAAGGTGAGCCTGAAACCAAAGGGCAGAGTGCTTCTCTACGCGGGCAATTTCGTCCTCTCCTCTCAGAGAACACCTGGCAATATAAAAATGTTTTTGATTTTCACACCCAGAGTTGGGGGGCGGGGTGACTGGCATCTAATGAACACCGTACAACACCAGCACAACTGCCTACAAGATGGAATGATCTGGTCAACAGTGTGGACAGCACTGAGCTTGAGAGATGGCACCACGGGGCAAAGGGCCAGGCACGGGACGGTGTCCCCTTAGGAAAACTTCATGGTGAGTCAAGAGAGGTGAAATTTTCTGATATTGGCTCAAAAACCTCATCACGCTCCTCTGCTTAAGATCATCAGCCGATGTCCTATTATTTTTAGGAAAAAGTCCAACATGTCTCACAGAGCCCCCAGGGCCCTGTGCCAATATTTTCCTTGTCTTGTGCAGGAAGGAGGAGAAGGCCGGAATTTAGGAAAGGAACACTGATCACGTTACCCCCTCTTCCACCTCATGTTAATCGAAAAGGTCAAAAAGGACAATTAAAAATGATCTGTCACTGGTATACCTGCAGAGAACAGGACAGGGAGGGGATGGCGGCAAACGCATTTCATTTGTAGACCCCGCGAGGGTAATCAATAGATCGATTCTCAAAGAGCAACAAGTGTCCGATCTGTTTTCAGATACTTGGGGGTCACTAAAACAAAGACGAGAGAGGGGGATCATTCAGACACCCTTCCTCCCTCATTCTCCCTTTAGAGTCCAGGCTTTGTTTTCCGCGCAGCGGCTCCTGGGATTCAGGATAATGAGGAAGGCGGATGAGGCTGGTGGCTCCCGACTTCAGCAGGGCTACATGTTCTTCAGGAAAGGTACACATCACTCTTCCCAGCTTTTCTTTGGCTTTGGATTTGCCTTTCTTTGGCACAATGCGTTCTGTGACAGAACTGAGGGCTGCCTGGTTTCATCTGCGTCCCACACCGCTCCACAGCTGGCTCGCTGCGCTCCTGTCATCCGTCCCACTGGACTTCGTTCAGGACCTGGGGCATGCTGCTTCCTCTTCCCACAAGTTCTGCCCTCAGTGTTGGTTCCAGGCTCTGCCTCTACTGCTTCTCTTATGCACACAAATAGGCGCGCGCACACACACACACACACACACACACACACATCCATACATCCACACACATTCATCCACCCAAAACCACAATTCACACACACACACCCCATATATCTGCACACACACATGCAGCCACCCAAACCCACACATGCCCGCACATCTACACACATTCGCACACATCCACATACATACCCATCTACACACGCACAGACACACACACCCATACATCTACACACACATCCATCCACCCAAACCCACACATGCCCACACATCTACACACATTTGCATACACATCCATACACCCTCCCAAACATACCCATATATCTACACACACATACATACCCACACAGATTCATACACACATATGCACACATGCATACACCCATATATCTATATACACATCCATTCACACACACAACATACACACATCCACATGTACACACAGACACACACACACCCAACACAAACCCCACATTATTTATTCTTGCTCATATTTCTGATGTCAAATCACATATTATTTTTGGAATGATTTTCCCCACTCTCTCTGACCTGGCTCCTTTTTTTATATATATTCTTGTGCCTCCCCTGTTACACTTACATTTTTTTTTAAACAATTTCAAGAGTCTTTATTGAAACCAACATTCAAATAGTAACTTAAGGGTGAAATTCTGTTTCAGCAAAACCAATTTAACAATTCCAAACATTATAAAAACATTTAGGGGTGCCTGGGTGGTGCAGTCAGTTGAGTGTCCAACTTGTGGTTTCAGCTCAGGTTGTGATGGAGCCCTGCGTTAGGCTCTGTGCTTAGCATGGAGTCTGCTTGAGATTCTCTCTCCCTCTCCCTGCCCCTCCCATTTGTGCTCTCTCTCTCTCTCTCTTTAAAATAGATAAATCTTTAAAAAACTCCAACAAACATTTGAAAATTAATCTTGTTAAAGGTGATTCTTTCCCCTTTCCCCATATCGTCTGCTATACTTCATTGCATCAAATGAACAGGGAAGACTTGTTCAATCACTCCGCTCGATGGTTCCAGGGCTGTTTACACTTGCAGAAGCTGGGGCCTCCTGGCTATGTCCCGTGAGCAGGAGGAATCAGGCAACTGGAGGCGGGTCTACTCTGCTAGCCACCACCGGAGGACACATCTCCCTCTGTTTGACTTTCCAGCACCTTCCCATGCACCACTTCCACTACAGGAGCTGGACACCACCGAAGAGTTATTTTTTTTAAAGATTTTATTTATTTATTTGACCGAGAGAGAGCACAAGCGGGGGGAGTGGCAGGCAGAGGGAGAGGAAGAAGCAGGCCCCACGCAGAGCAGAGGGAGCCCAGTGCGGGGATCCCGGGGCTCTGGGATCGTGACCTGAGCCGAAGGCAGTCCCTTAACCAACTGAGCCACCCAGGTGCCCAAGAGTTAATTTGTTTTTTGAAAAAGTCTTCCAGGGGCTCCTGGGTGGCTCAGTCGGTTGAGCAACTGCCTTCCGCTCAGGTCATGATCCCAGACTTCCAGGATCGAGTCCCGCATCGGGCTCCCAGCTCCTTGGGGAGTCTGCTTCTCCCTCTGACCTTCTCCTCTCTCATGCTCTCTCTCACTCATTCTCCCTCAAATAAATAAATAAAATCTTAAAAAAAAAAGTCTTCCACAAGAATCATCTGCTCTAGATGCATTAAAATTTTTCTTTTGAAACAACTTATCAGAAATCCATCATACTCTTGCCACAGCCTACAAAAAACAGTCCCAGTAACAGTTGCACAGTTCCCTTTCAAAATGAAAAGTTATCAAATACCATTTGCAACATTGTGACTGATGGCGCTTTCCATTATACTGGATGGAAATAAGGTTGCTAAATCTAAAAAACAAAAATGAATGAATAAGCAAAAAAAGAATCAAATCTGTAACTACAGAAAACAAACTGATGATTGCTAGAGGGGAGACGGTTGGGTGGAGAGGCAAAATGGGTGTAGAGGAATGAATAAGTCATGGTAGTAAAGGTACGGCATGGGGAATATAGTCAGTGATAATGTAATAATGTAATAGCTCTGTATGGTGACAGATGGTAGCTACACTTGTGAGCACAGCATAATGTATGGAGGAGTTGAATTACTATGTTGTATACCTGGAACTAATGTAACATTGTGGGTAAACTATACTCAAATAAAAAAAATTTTAAAAAGAAAATGAGGTTCCTAAAAATATAATTTTTTAAGATTTTATTTATTTATTTATGTATTTGACAGACAGAGATCACAAGTAGGCAGAGAGGCAGGCAGAGAGAGAGGAGGAAGCAGGCTCCCCGCTGAGCAGAGAGCCCAATGCAGGGCTCGATCCCAGGATCCCGGGATCATGACCTGAGCCGAAGGCAGAAGCTTTAACCCACTGAGCCACCCAGGCGCCCCAAATATAAATTTTGATGACTAACTGAATTTGCAGAAAAGGGAGTCAGAAAAAAATTTTTTATTCTTTTTTTTAAAGTTTTTCTTTAAATTCTAGCTAGTTAACATACAGTGTAATATTAATTTCAGGTGTACAATATAGTGATTCAACACTTCCATACATCACCGGGTGCTCATCACAAGTGCACTTCTTAGTCCCCCAAACCTATTTAATCCAATCCACCAAACACCTCCCTCCTGGTAACCGTAAGTTTATTTTCTGTTGTTAAGAGTCTGTTTCTTGGTTCTCTCTCTCTCTCTTTCTCTCTTTGCTCATTTGTTTTGTTTCTTAAATTACCCATATGAGTGAAACCATATGGTATTTGTCTTTCTGTTACTGACTTATTTGGCTCAGCATAATACTCTCTAGCTCCACCCATGTCATTGCAAATGGTAGGATTTTGTTCAATTTTATGGCTGAGTAATAGTCCACTCTGTATGGATATACACACACATATTTATATATATGTTATTGTACTTTTGATTTGTATTTCCCTGATGATGAGTGATGTTGATAATCTTTTCCTGCGTCTGTTGGCCATCTGGATATCTGCTCTGGAAAAATATCTGTTGATGTCTCCTGCCTCTTAATTGGATTATTCATTTTGGGGGTGTTGAATTTTATAAGCTCTTATATATTTGGGATACTAACCCTTCATTGAATATGTCACTGGCAACTATGTTCTCCCATTCTGTAGGTTGCTTTTTAGTTTTGTTGACTGTTTCCTTCACTGTGCAGAAGCTTTTTATTGTGAGGTAGTCTCAACAGTTTATTTTGCTTCTATTTTCCTTGCCTCAGAAGTCATATCTAGAAAGAAGTTGCTACAGCCAATGTTAAAGAAGTTATTGCCTGTGTTCACTTCTAGGATTTTTGTGGTTTCAGGTCTCATATATAGGTGATTAATCCATATTGAATATATTTTTGTGTATGGTGTAAGAAAGTGGTCCAGTTTTCCCAACACCATTTGTTGAAGAGACTGTCTAATTAGATATTCTGTCCTGCTTTGTCAAAGATTAATTGACCATACAGTCGTGGGTTCAGTGCTGGGTTTTTTTATTCTGTTCTATTGATCTATGTGTCTATTTTCATGCCAGTACCATAATTTTTTGATTACTACAGCTTTTGCTATAACTTGAAGTCTGGATTTATGATGCCTCCAGGTTTGCTTTATTTTTCAAGATGGCTATTCAAGGTCTTTTGTGGTTCCATACAAATTTGAGGGTTGTTTATTCTTGTCCTGTGAAAAATGCCATTCGTATTTTGATTGCATCATACGTGTAGATTGCTTTGGGCATATAGACATTTTAACAATATATGTTTTTCTAATCTATGATTATGGAAAGTCTTTCCATTTCTTTCTGTCATCCTTAGTTTCTTTCCTAAGTGTTTTATACTGTTCAGAGTACAGGTCTTTCAACTCTTTGGTTAGGTTTATTCCTTATTATTATTATATAATTATTTTTGGTACAATTGTAAACGGGATTGTTTTCTTAATTTCTCCTTCTGCTTCTTCATTATTGGTGTGTGGAAATCCAATGGGTTTATGTACATTGATTTTTGTATCCTGTGACTTTACTGAATTTGTTCCTAAGTCCTAGCAGTTTTTTGGTGGAGTCTTTCAGGTTTTCTATATATGGTATGTCGTCTGTGAATAGTGAAATTTTAACATCTTCCTTGCTGATTTGGATGCATTTTATTCCTTTTTGTTGTCTGATTGCTATGGCTAGGACTTCCACTACTATGTTTAATAAAAGTGATGAGAGTGGACAACCTTGTATTGTTGCTAACCTTAGGGGGAAAGCTCTCAGTTTTAACCCACTAAGGGTTAAGGTTAGTTTGTTTATTTGAGATTTTTCTGTTTTAGAACCACTTTTGCTGCATCCCAAAGGTTATGGACTGTTGTGTTTTCTTTTTCATTTGTTTCTATATTTTTAAAATTTCTTCTTTGATTTCCTGGTTGACCCATTCATTCTTCAGTAGCACATTCTTTAACCCCCATGTTATTTGTGGTCTTTTCAAATTTCTTTCTTGTGGTTGATTTCTAGTTTCATAACATTATGGTCAGAAAAGATGCATGGTATGACTTTGACCTTATTGAATTTGTTGAGGCTTGTTTTGTGAGCTAATATGTGATCTGTTGAATGCTCATGTGCACTTGAAAAAAATGTGTATTCTGCTATTTTAGAATAGAATATTCTGAGTACATCTGTTCTAGTGTGTCATTCAAAGCCATTGTTTCCTTGTTGATTTTCTGTTTAGATGATCTGTCCATTGATGTAAGTGGGAATGTTAAAGTCCTCCAGTATTATTATCAATTAGTTCTTTCATGTTTGTTATTAACTATTTTATGTATTTGGGTACTCCTTTGTTGGTTGTATAAATATTTATAAGTGTTGTATCTTCTTGCTGGATTGACCCACTTGTTTTTATATGTGTCTTTGTCTCTTATTACAGTTATTTATTTATTTATTTAAGATTTATTCATTTATTTTAGAGAGAGAGAGAGAGAGCACCAGTGGGAGGGGCAAAGGGAGAGGGAGAGAGAACCTCAAGTGAGCAGAGAGCCTGACATGGGGCTCCATCCCAGGACCCTGAGATCATGACCCCAGCTGAAAACAGGAGTCAGAGTTAAAACCAACTGAGCCACCCAAGTGCCCCTACAGTCTTTGTATTCAAGTCTCTTTATCCAGTATAAGTATTAGTATCCTGGATTTCTTTTGATATCCATTTGCATGATAGATATTTCTCCAACCCTTTACTTTCAATTTGTAGGTGTCTTTAGGTCTGAATTGAGTCTCTTGTAGGCAGCATATAGATGGGTCTTGTTTTTTTTAATTAATTCTGTCCACCTATGTCTTTTCTTTTTGCATTGACTTTTTAAAAATTATTTTCAGAGATAGAATTTAGTGAGTCATCAGTTGCACCCAGTGCTCATTTCATCAAGTGCCCTCCTTTTTTTTTTTAAAGATTTTTTTTAAATGCATTTATTTGACAGAGAGAGATCACGAGCAGGTAGGCAGAGAGAGAGAGGAGGAAGCAGGCTCCCTGCTGAGCAGGGAGCCCGATGTGGGACTCGATTCCAAGACCCTGAGTTCATGACCCGAGCCGAAGGCAGAGGCTCTAACCCACTGAGCGACCCAGGTGCCCCATCAAGTGCCCTCCTTAATGCCCGTTACCAATTATCCCTTCCCCCAACCCACCTCCTTTCCAACAACCCTTAGTTTGTTTCCTAGAATCCAGTGTCTCTTATGGTTTGCCTCCCTCTCTGTTCTCATCTTATTTTTCCTTCCCTTCCCCTATGTTCATCTGTTTTGCTTCTTAAATTCCACATATGGGTGAAATCATATGGTATTTGTATTATTTGCAGGAGTGTCTCCAGTGGGTGCTGCATGTGCTCTGCTATTGTGTCCTGGCCACTTTTTCCTTCAGGCAGAGGTTCTGTTTGCCTATTGCAGACAGTTTGGTCCCTGGCCTGAATGTTGTGTCTTTTAACTAGGCGTGCTCTGTTCTATTTGTGAAATGAGGCTTGTCACCACCACTGCAGGAACCAAGGCTACAGTAGACTCCTGTGTTGGAAGACATGGTGTGAGCAGGGGTTGGGCCTGTCTTCTCATAGAGGGGCCCCACCTTGTTGGGACTTAGGCAAGTGTGCCTGAGAAAGTCAGTTCCACTGGAGCTTGGGGTGGCAGGGCTTAGTGTAGTGCAATTTAGGTCATGAGTGTTGTCACCACACTGGTTTCCACAGGAGGCTCTGCGCTTATACTGAGTGGTGGAAGAGGGAAATGGTGCCTGTTCCTTTCTTCCTGGAGGAGTCTCTCCCTAAATGCTGTCTGTATGGGACATGCTCTGAGATGAGCAAATAACCTCCCCACTGTGTGCCCCAGGTGCTCTTCAGACCACCCTTTCCATGCTGTATGTCTGCATATTGTTTGCCTGCTTTTTGTCCAAGAGTAGGGCCCTGCCCTCCAGGCTCTAACTCAGCCAAGCCCACTGACATTTGAAACTCCAGTTTCTAAGTCCCAATGGTTGCCAAAAGTGACAAAATTTGGCCCCTCTCACTTTCCAAGCCAGTTGCTATGGGGATTTGTTTTCTCTGCATGCTTGTCTGTCTCTCACCCTTCTCTGTGACCACAGCTTCCTCCTCACTCCAGCAGCCACAATCTGCATCTTCCAAAACTGGCTCTCCACACTTTCTACCTTCTTTGATGTGTCCTCTTCTTTCCCTTTAGTTGTGGAGTTTGTTCTGTCAGTCTTCAGGTCAATGTCTGGGGTATTTAGAATGACTTAATAGTTATGTAGTTACAGTCATGGCAGGAGGTGAGCCTAAGGTCCTCCTACTCTGCTGCCATCTTCCAACCTCACCCCTATTTTATTTATTTATTTATTTATTTATTTATTTATTTATTTATTTGACAGAGAGAGATCACAAGCAGGCAGAGAGGCAGGCAGAGAGAGAGAGGAGGAAGCAGGCTCCCCGCTGAGCAGAGAGCCCGATGCGGGGCTCGATCCCAGGACCCTGAGATCATGACCCGAGCCGAAGGCAGCGGCTTAACCCACTGAGCCACCAGGCGCCC
>NW_019154209.1:556589-574468 GCF_002288905.1 Enhydra lutris kenyoni | reverse complement strand
GATGCGGGGCTCGATCCCAGGACCCTGAGATCATGACCCGAGCCGAAGGCAGCGGCTTAACCCACTGAGCCACCCAGGCGCCCCACCCCTATTATATTTTATAGTAAATTTTAGTACCTTTAACTATACTTCCCACCTCTCCCCTGGTCTTTAAACAAGGAGCCCTCCATTTTCATTTTGCATCAAGCCCCACAAATTATGTAGCAGCCTTCACCTACTGTTGATGGTAATTATGAGGTAGGTGATTTTAGGAGATTGTAGCCACTCAAACAGTCTCACTGCCCTAACCAAACTCCTCTCCATTGGGAGTTGTGTTGACAGTGGGTAGAGACAGAACAACAATACAGATATATGGAGGTTAGTGTGGATATTTATCATCTTCACATGAATAGGATCATACTGTCCATATTATTTGGCTAATTGCTTTCTTCACTTGGCAATATATCTTGGAGATCTTTCTACCAAAACCAAAATCAACCTAGCTTTCTTTTTGGAATTCTTGTTCAGGGAATTCCATAATTAGATGAGTCCTGATTTATTTCCTTACTCCTCTGATGAATATATTTTTAAATGTTATATTTAAATTCAATTTAGTTATCCTAGAGTGTAGTATTAGTTTCAGGTTAGAATTTAGTGATTTATCAGTTGCATATAACACCCTGGGATCATAACTTCAAATGCCCTCCTTAATGCCCATCGCCCAATTACCCCATTCCCCCCACTTTCCCTCCAGCAACCCTTAGTTTGTTTCCTATATTTAAAAGTCTCTTATGGTTTGCCTCCCTTTCTATCTTATTTTAGTTTTCCTTCCCTTCCCCAGTTCATCTGTTTTGTTTCTTTCTAAAAAAATATATTTTATTTATTTATTCGAGAGAGAGAATGAAAGAGAGAGATCAGGAGAAGGGGGTAGTGTCAGAGGGAGAAGCAGACTCTCTGCTGAGCAGGGCACCTGATATGGGACTCAGTCACAGGACTCCAGGATCATGACCTGAGCTGAAGGCAGTTGCCTAACTAACTGAGGCACCCAGGTGTCACATCTGTTTTGTTTCTTAAATTCCACATATGACTGAAATCATATGGTATTTGTCTTTCTCTGACTGAATTATTTTGCTTAGCATATACCCTCTAGTTCCATCCACATCACACAAATGCAAGATTTCATTCTTTTTGATGGCTGAGTAATATTCCACTATGTACATATACCACTTCTTTAT
This sequence comes from Enhydra lutris kenyoni, assembly GCF_002288905.1. Lineage (NCBI taxonomy): Eukaryota > Metazoa > Chordata > Mammalia > Carnivora > Mustelidae > Enhydra > Enhydra lutris. The sequence goes on along the minus strand of NW_019154209.1, from coordinate 573,254 downwards.
CCATTCACCTGTCAATGGACACTGGGCTCTTTCCATAGTTTGACTATTGTGGACATTGCTGCTATAAACAAATATAAACAAATATAAAATTTGTATCCTTTGGATAAATACCTAGTAGCACAACTGCCAGGTCATAGGGTAGTTCTATTTTTAACTTTTTGAGAAAACTCCATACTGTTTTCCAGAGTGGCTGCACCAGTTTGCATTCCCAACAGTGTAAGAGGGTTCCCCTTTATCTGCATCCTCATCAACATCTGTTATTTCCTACGTTGTTAATTTTAGCCATTCTGACTGGTGTGAGGTGGTATCTCATTGTGGTTTTGATTTGTATTTCCCTGATACTGAGTGAATGTTGGGCATCTTTCCATGTATCTGTTACCCATTTCTGTGTCTTCTCTGGAAAAATTTCTGTTCATGTCTTCTGCCCATTACTTCACTGGACTTTTTGTTTTTTGGGTGTTGAGTTTGATAAGTTCTTTATAGATTTGGATACTAGCAATATATCATTTGTGAATATCTTCTCCCACTCTATACATTGCCCTTTAGTTTTAATGATTGTTTCCTTTGCTGTGCAAAAGCTTTTTATCTTGATGAAGTCCCAACAGTTCATTTTTGCCTTTGTTTCCCTTGCCTTTGGAAATATGTCTAGCAAGAAGTTGCTGGGCTGAGGTCAAAGAGGTTGCTGCCAGTGTTCTCCTCTAGGATTCTGATGGATTCCTTTCATCCATTTTGAATTTATTTTTGTGTATGGTGTAAGAAAGTGGTCCAGTTTTTTTCTTCTGCATGAAGCTGTCCAATTTTCCCAACACCATGTGTTGAAGAGACTTTTTTCTATTGGCTATTCTTTCCTGCTTTGTTGAAGATTAATTGGCCATAGAGTTGTGGGCCCATTTCTGGGTTCCATTGATCAATGTGTCTGTTTTTGTGCCAGTACCTTACTGTCTCAGTGTTTACAGCTTTGTAGTACAGCTTGAAGTCTGTAATTGTAATGCCTCCAGGTTTGGTTTTCTTTTTCAACATTACTTTGGTTATTTGGGGGTCTTTTCTCGTTCCGTACACATTTTAGAATTGTTTCTTCCACCTCTGTGAATAATGCTGGTGGTATTTTGATAGAGATTGCATTGAATGTGTAGGTTGCTTTGGGTAGCACAGACATATTAACAATATTTGTTCTTACAATCAATGAGCATGGAGTGTTTTTTTTTTCATTTCTTTGTGTCTTCCTCAATTTCTTTCATAAGTGTTCTGTAGTTTTCAGAGTATAGACCTCTTTGGTTAGTTTTAGTCCTTTGTATCTTATGTTTTTTTGTGCAATTATGAACAGATTGATTCCTTAATTTACCTTTCTGCTGCTTCATTGTTAGTGGATAGAAAAGCAACAGACTTCCATGTGTTGATTTCATATCCTGCAACTTTGCAGAATTCCTGTATCACTTCTAACAATTTTTTGGTGGGGTCTTTCTACATAGAATATCATGCCGTGTACAAAGAGTGAAAATTTGACTTCTTATTTGCCAGTTTGGATGCTTTTGATTTCTTTTTGTTATCCAATTGCTGAGGCTAGGACTTCCAGTACTACACTGAACAACAGTTGTAAGAGTGGACATCCTTGTCATGTTCCTGACCTCAGAAGGGAAAACCTCTCAGTTTTTCCCCATTGAAGATGTATTTTTTTTAAGATTTTATTTATTTATTTGACAGACAGAGATCACAAGTAGGCAGAGAGAGAGGAGGAAGCAGGCTCCCAGCTGAGCAGGGAGCCTGATGCGGGGCTTGAGCCCAGGACCTGGGATCATGACCTGAGCCAAAGGCAGAGGCTTTAACCCACTGAGCCACCCAGGTACCCCCAAGGATAATATTTGTTATGGGTCTTTTGTATATGGCCTCTGTGATGTTGAAGTATGTTCCCTCTATCCTTGCATTGTGGAGTTGTTTTCTTTTTTTAAATCAAGGATGCTGTACTTTGTCAAATGCATTTTCTGCATCTATTGAGAGGATCATATGGTTCCTCTCCTTCCTTTTATTAATGTGGTGTATCATGTTGATTGATTTGCAGATGTTGAACCACCCTTGCTGCCCAGGAATAAATTCCACTTGGTTGTGTTGAATAATCCTTTTAATGTACTGTTGGATCCTATTAGCTAGTATCTCATTGAAAATTTTTGCATCCATGTTCATCAGGGATATTGGTCTATACTTCTCCTTTTTAGTGGGGTCTTTGTCTGGTTTTGGGAACAAGGTAATCCTGGCATCATAGAATGAGTTTGGAAGTTTTGTTTCCATTTCTGGCTTTTTTTTGAACAGTTTCAGAAGAATAGGTATTAATTCTTCTTTAAGTGTTTGGTAGAATTCCCCTGGGAAGCCATCTGGCCCTGGAATCTTGTTTGTGGGTAGATTATTGATTCAATTTCTTTTCTGGTCATGGGTCTGTTCAGGTTCTATTTCTTCCTGTTTCTGTTTTGATAATTTGTATGTTTCTAGGAATTTATCCATTTCTTCCAGATTGCCTAATATGTTGGCATATAATTGCTCACAATATTCTTTTATAATTGTTTGTATTTCTGCAGTGTTGGTTGTGATCTCTCCTCTTTCGCTCAAGATTTTATTTGGGTTCTTTCTCTTTTCTTTTTGACAGAATAGATCACATACTGAGCCACAAATCAGGACTCAACTCATACAAAAATTTTGAGATCATACCATGCATATTTTCAGACCACATGCTATGAAACTTGAAGTCAACCACATGAAAAATTTGGAAGGACCACAAATGCATGGAAGTTAAAGAGCATCCTACTGAAAAATGAATGAGCCAACCAGGAAATTACCTAGCCCTAACCCTAACCTTTGGGGTGTAGCAAATGCAGTCCTAAGAGGGAAGCATATAGCAGTACAGGCCTTTCTTAATAAATAATAAAGGTTGTGGCGGGTTTGGGAGTGGACAAAGAATGAATGAAACAAGATGGGATTGGGAGGGAGACAAACCGTAAGAGACTCTTAATCTCACAAAACAAACTGAGGGTTGCCGGAGGGAGGGTGGGTAGGGAGAAGGTGGTGGGGTTATGGACATTGGGGAGGGTATGTGCTATGGTGAGTGCTGTGATGTGTGAAAACCTGGCGATTCACAGACCTGTACCCCTGGGGCAAATAATACATTATATGTTAATAAAAAATAAAGAAATAAAAAGAAAGAAATAATAAAGGTCTCAAATACAGAACCTAACCTTATACCTAAAGGACCTGGTAAAAGAAGAGCAAATAAATCTTAAATCCAGAAGAAGAGAAGTAACAAAGATTAGAGTAGAAATCAATGATACAGAAATTAAAAAAAAAAAAAACAGTAGAACAGATCATCAATGAAACTAGGAGCTGCTTCTTTGAAAGAATTAACAAGATTGATATACCCTAGCCTCTGATGGATATATAATGTGGTTTCATTTTTCTCTAAAACAGAGTGGCAGCAAACATACCAGTAGGGGCCTCCTGAGGTCAGTCAAGTTTCTCTAAGTGGACACTTCAAAAGTGAGTTGCTGGTACATGGGGTATGGACATTTGAAATTTTAATAAATACTGCCCAATTGCCTTTCAAAATCATTATGCCCATTTTCAATCTCATCAATATATCTTCATGTTTCCTCAGACTCTGACCTTTAAATTGTTTACAAATCTGACAGATGAAAAAAAATGGTAACTTATATTTATTTGTTTTAAATTTTCATTCTCTCATCATTAGTGAAGTTGAATATCATTTCCTATGTTTATTGGCCCATCCTTTATGAACTGTTTGTAAACTTTGTCTAGTGTTTCTTTCAGGGTTGTCTTTTCCATATTGAGTTATAGGAGTCATTTCTAGTTCTGGATATTAACCCCTTTTCTATTATGCATGTTGCAGATATTCTTCCATAGTATGTAACATGTTTATGGTTTATGTTATCATACAGATGTTTTAAATATTTGATAGTGATTTGCTATATTTTTAAAAAGATTTTACTTATTTATTTATTTGACAGAGAGGGAGAGAGAGCAAGAGAGGGAATACAAGCTGGGGGAGTGGAAGAGGGAGAAGCAGGCTTCCCGCTGAGCAGGGACCTCCCCCACCCCAATGTGGGGCTCGATTCCAGGACCCTGGGATGATGACCTGAGCTGAAGGCAGACACTTAACGACTGAGCCACCCAGGTGCCCCTGATTTGCTATATTTAATTTCAACCTTTTTCTTCTATTGCTTTTTATGTTTTATTAGAAGGCCTTTCTTATCCAAGGCAACAACCATTTTCTCTTTTTCTCATTCTGTTATAGTGCTTTCTGTTTAGGTCTTTAATATACTGTAAACTCACTTCCTTCTCAAATCTTTGTACTTTTCCTATCTAGATACTCTATTCCCCCAGATCTTCCTATGGATGACAACTTTAGCACTTGGTTCAAATACTGGTTCTTCAAAAGGCCTTCCCTGACTACCCTAACTAAACTGACCATCCCCTGTCCATTAAGATGTGCCCCAGTTCGGGGTGCCTGAGTGGCTCAGTTGGTGGATGTCTACCCTTGGCTCGGTCATGATCTCAGGTTCCCAGGATCAAGCTGGCATTGGGCTCCCTGCTCAGCGGGGATCTTGCTTCTCCCTCTTCCTCTGCCCCTCCCCCTGCTTGTGCTCTCTCACTTGCTCTCTGTCGAATAAATAAATAAAATCTTTTAAAAAAAAGATGTGCCCTAGTTCATTATCTTGATTTATCTTCTTTATAGATCACCTCTCTGAAGTTATCTGATTTGTTTATTTGTTGTGTCTCCTTAGATTGGAAACTCTATGAGTGTAGGGATTTTGTCTTATTTCCAGCTACTAGAATACTGTTAAGAGTTTATTTTAAGTGAATTTGATATGATATAGAGAAAAGTAATTTCTTCCCAAATGGATAGCTGATTGTTTCAACACCAAGACTCCCTTTCTAAAAGGAAAATTATTTCAGTCATTCATCCTGCTTTTCTACCCTACTAAATATTGAGTGAGTCAAGAATGGTTATTATTATTCAGTCCAGTGATTCTCAGCCCTGGTGGAGTATTAGAATTATACTTACAGATTTTTAAAAAATTTAGATATAGGGTGTGTATTAGATTTCTAGGGCTACCATTACAAAGTACCACAGAGTGGATAGCTGAAAACAATAGAAATTTATTGTCTCATAGTTCTGGAGGTGAGAAGTCCAGAATCAAGGTGAAAACAAGGCAGGCCATGTTGTCTCTGAAAGCCCTAGCAGGGAATCTTTCGTTTCTTTCTAGCTTTTGGTGGTTGCAATCCTTGACACTCCTTGGCTTGTAGATGCATCACTCCGTCTCCATCATCACATGGTATTTTCCCTGTGTGCCTGAATTTCTGTTTCTTATAAGGATTCTAATTACTGGATTAAGATCCACCCTACTATAGTAGAACCACATTTTAGCATGATTACATCTGCAAAGACCATATTTCCAAATAAGGTTACAATCACAGGTTCTGGGTGAATGAGAATCATGGGGGCATACTATTCAACTCATTACAGAGTGCCACATTTTTTAAAAAAAATTTGCTTCACTAGGTCAGGATACCCTAGTATCCTTAATTTTTAAAAGCTTCACTGACTTGAGTTCACTTGGAAAGGTAAACATGGAAGAATAACTAGAATATTTCTAAAAAAGAAATTAAAAAGAGGAAGTTATACAAAACTAGTTCTGTTAGATATTAAAAATACTACAGAAGCAAAATGATTAATACAGTTTAGAACAGGAAATGAATTAAATCAATGGAACAAATAGATTCCTTAAGTAGACCTAAATACATAAAGGGATTTAGTTTATGATAAAGGTGGCAATTAAAATTAGTGGGGGAAGAAGGGCTTATTCTATAAATAGTACTCAGATAGCTGGCTATTTGGTGTTGGGGCGGGGCAGGGAGTATCTTTACCTTACTCCTGTAACCAAGATATGATTCTAGATGGATCAGAAGTAGAAAACGACAAAAATGACAACATAATTCTAGAAGAAAAGATGAATGTACTTACATGTGGTTAAGAATTGGGAATGCCCTTTTAAAGCAGAATTCCAAACCCAGATACCCATAAAGAAAACTACTGATGAATTCGTGTGCATAAAAGTTAAAAGTGTTGTGGACGCCTGGGTGGCTCAGTGGGTTAAAGCCTCTGCCTTCAGCTTAGGTCATGATCTCAGGGTCCTGGGATCAAGTCCCGCATCCGGCTCTCTGCTCAGCAGGGAGCCTGCTTCCCCCCGGCCCCCGCCTGTCTCTCTGCCTACTTGTGATCTCTGTCAAATAAATAAATAAAATCTTTTTAAAAAAAGTTAAAAGCGTTGTGAGACAAAAATACCATAAACAAATTCAAAAGATCAACAGAGCTGGGAAAACATACTTGCAACATATATGACAAAGGGCTAGTTTTGTAAATTTACAATGAGTTCAGAAAAAAAGCAGCATGAGAAAGGCAAAACCCAATAGTAAAATGAGTTAAAGAATAAGCAAGTAATTTACAAAGACATATACACATCAATAAAGATTTGAGGAGGAAAGTCAAGATGGCAGAGGAGTAGCAAACTGAGATGACATCAGGTCACAGGAGTTCAGCTAGATAGTTATCAAACCATTCTGAACACTACAAACCCAACAGGAGATTGAAGAGAAGAGCAGAAATTCTAGAAAGAGAAAACTGACCACTTTCTGAAAGGTAGGGCATGCAGAGAAATGAATCTGAAGCAACAGGAAGATAGACTGAGGGGAGAGTGGCCGGCTCCTAGCAAGCGGTGGAGCAATGGAGCACAAAATTCAAACTTCTAGAAGTCTGCTCCACTGAGGGACATTGCTCCATAGGCTAAGTGGGGGTGGGGCACTCACGGGGACAGTGTGGTCTCAGGTCCTGCGGGGTCACAGAAGGATCCAGGGTGTCTGAGTGTAGCAGAGCTTGCAGATATCAGAGCAGGGAAGCGGACTACAGAGACAGAGCCGAGGAGTGAGCTCTCAGCTTGGGGTTATATTAAATTGTGATCTGCGGCAGTCAGGCCACTGCTCTTTGAGCAGGGACCCCACAAGTGGCAGATCTGGGGAGACCCACCTTCCTCCTCTGGAGACAGGAATATGCTGGGTTTGGAGACTCCAAGTGGGGCTGTGTGCCAGAGACAGAAACACTCAGTCACAGGCCGGGTGAGCTCTGAGCATGGCCGGAGACAGGGAGGTGGGAGTGATTAACGGCTTTTCTCTGAGGGCGTACTGAGGAGTCCGGCCCTGAGCTCTCGGCTCCTCTGGGCCAGAGATTGGGAGGCCACCGTTTTCATTCCCGTCCTCCAGAGCTCTAAGGAAAGCATTCAGGGAACAAAAGCTCCCAAGAGCGAACCCAAGCAGATTGCTTAGACTGGCCCCTGGCTAGTGTGGCCCAATTCCACCTTGGGCAAAGACATTTGAGAATCACTACAACAGGCCCCTCCCTCAGAAGTTCAGCAAGAACATCCAGCCAAGACCAAGTTCACTGATCAAGGAGAACAGTGGAATTCCAGAGGAGGGGAAAGCAAAGCATGGAATTCATGGCTTTCTCTCCATGATTCTTTAGTCTTGCAAAATCAATTAAATTTTTTAATTTTACTTTTTTCTTATTCTGATTTTTTAAACTTTTCATCTTTCCTCTTTTAATGTTTTTAACTAGTTTATCTTAACAATACCTTTCTAAAAAAATCTTCTAAAACCTTCATTATTATCCTTCATTTTATTTAACTTTATTTTTTGTATACATATAGGGTTTTTTCTTCTAAAAAATTTTGGGGTACAATTTCTTCTAATAGAATAAAATATACCCTAAATACAGCACAGGGCTTTGTCTAGTCGCCAGCCTGAGAAAATTCTGTTCACGTTCTTTTTCTTTCTTTTTTCAACAAACTGATCTGATCAATTCCTTTTTTAAATTAAAAAAAAATTTTTTTAAATTTTCATCTTTACAGTCATATTCCATCCCTTCATTGTGTTTATCCTTATTTTTGTATATATATATAAATTTTTCTTTCATTAAAATTGTGGGAGGTAGTTTCTCCTAAGAGACCAAAATACACCAAAATCAAGTGGGTGGCTCTGTTCTATTCACAAGTCTAAATTTTTAAAATTTTATTTTTACCCCCTTTTTCTCCCCCTGATTTGGGGTTTCTTCTGATTTCATTAGAGTAGATTTTTCTGGGGTCTTTGCCATCCATTTAGTATTTTATTCTCTCCTTCATATATTCTTATCTGGATAAAATGACAAAGGCAGAAAAACTCACCACAAAAAAAAAAAAAAAAAAAAAACAAGAGGCAGTACTGATGGCTAGGTACCTAATCAATATACACATTGGTAATATGTCAAATCTAGAGTTCAGAATGATGATTCTCAAGGTGCTAGCTCGGCTCAAAAAAAGCATGGACGATATTAGAGAAACCCTGTCTGGAGAAATAAAAGCTCTTTCTGGAGAAATAAAAGAGCTAAAATCTAACCAAGCTGAAATAAAAAAAAGGTATTAATGAGGTGCAATCAAGAATGTTAGCTCTTACTGCTAGGATAAATGAGGCAGAAGAGAGAATTAGTGATACAGAAGACCAAATGCCGGAGAATAAAAAAGCTGAGCAAAAGAGAGACATACAACTACTTGACCATGAGGGAAGAATTCAAGAGATAAATGATACCGTAAGATGAAACAACATTAGAATAATTGGGATTCCAGAAGATGAAGAAGGGGGGGCAGAAGGTATATTGGAGCGAATTAATAGTAGAGAATTTCCCTAATAGGGCAAAGGGAACAAGCATAAAATCCAGGAGGGACAGAGAACCACCCTCAAAAATCAATAAAAATAGGTCCGCACCCTGTTATCTAATAGTAAAACTTACAAGTCTTAGTGACAAAGAGAAAATCCTGAAAGCAGCTCCGGACAAGAAGTCTGTAACATACAATGGTAAAAAATATTAGACTGGCAAAAGACTTTTCCACAGAGACCTGGCAGGCCAGAAAGAACTGGCATGATATATTCAGAGCACTAAATGAGAAAAATATGCAGCCAAGAATACTAGTCCAGCTAGGCTGTCACTGAAAATAGAAGGAGAGACAAAAAGCTTCTAGGACAAACAAAAACTAAAAGAATTTGTAAACACCAAACCAGCCCTACAGGAAATATTGAAAGCGATCGTCTAAGCAGAGACAGAGCATAAAAGTAGTACACCAGAAAGGAACAGAGACAATATACAGTAACAGTCACCTTACAGGCAATACAATGGCATTAAATTCATATCTTTCAATAGTTATCCTGTATGTAAATGGCCTAAAGCCCCAATCAAAAGACACAGGGTATCAGAATGGATAAAAAAAAAAAAACAAAACCCATCAATATGCTGCCTACAAGAAACTCATTTTAGACCCAAAGACACCTCCAGATTTAAAGTGAGGGGGTGGAAAACAATTTACCATGCTAATGGGCATCAAAAGAAAGTTGGGGTGGCAATCCTTATATCAGGTTAATTAGATTTTAAGCCAAAGACTATAATAAGAGATGAGGAAGGACACTATATCATACTCAAAGGGTCTGTCCAACAAGAAGATCAAACAATTTTAAATATCTATGCCCCTAACATAGGAGCAGCCAACTATATAAACCAATTAATAACAAAAGCAAAGAAACACATCGACAATAATACAACTAATAGTAGGGGAATTTAACACCCCCCTCACTGAAATGGACAGATCATCCAAATAAAAGATCAACAAGGAAATAAAGGCCTTAAATGACACACTGGGCCAGATGGACATCACAGATATATTCAGAACATTCCATCCCAAAGCAACAGAATACACATTCTTCTCTAGTGCACATGGAACATTCTCCAGAACAGATCACACCCTGGGTCACAAATCAGGTCTCAACCAGTACCAAAAGACTGGGATCCTTCCCTGCATATTTTCAGACCACAATGCTCTGAAGCTAGAACTCAATCACAAGAGGAAATTTGGAAGGAACTCAAATACATGGAGGCTAAAGAGCATCCTACTAAAGAATGAATGGGTCAACCAGAAAATTAAAGAAGAATTGAAAAAATTCATGGAAACAAATGATAATGAAAACACAACGGTTCAAAATCTGTGGGACGCAGAAAAGCCATCCTGAGAGGAAGTATATAGCCATACAAGCCTTTCACAAGAAACAAGAAAGGTCTCAAACACAACCTAACCCTACACCTAAAGGATATGGAGAAAGAAGAGTAAAGAAAGCCTAAACCCAGCAGGAGTAGAGAAATAATAAAGATCAGAGCAGAAATCAATGAAATAGAAACCAAAAGAACAGTAGAACAAAGCCATGAAACTAGGAGCTGGTTCTTCGAAAGAATTAATAAGATTGATAAACCCCTGGCCAGACTTATCAAAAAGAAAAGAGAAAGGACCCAAATAAATAAAATCATGAATGAAAGAGGAGAGATCACAACCACCACCAAAGAAATATAAACAATTTTAAGAACATATTATGCGCAACTATGAGCCAGCAAATTTGACAATCTGGAAGAAATGGATGCATTCCTAGAGGTGTATAAACTACCAAAACTGAACCAGGAAGAAATTGAAAACCTGAACAGACCCATAACCAGCAAGGAGATTGAAGCAGTCATCAAAAATCTCCCAACAATGAACCCAGGTCCAGACGGCTTTCGAGGGGAATTCCACCAAACATTTAAGGAAGAATTAGTACCTGTTCTCCTGAAACTGTTCCAAAAAAATAGAAATGGAAGGAAAACTTCCAAACTCATTTTATGAGGCCAGCATTACCTTGATTCCAAAACCAGACAGACCCCATCAGAAAAGAGAATTATAGACCAATACCCTTGATGAACACAGATGCAAAAATTCTCATGAACATAGTAGCCAATAGGATCCAACAGTACATTCAAAGGATTATTCACCACGACCAAGTAGGATCTATTGCTGGGCTGCAAGGTTGGTTCAACATCTGCAAATCAATCAATGTGATATAATCCATTAATAAAAGAAAGAACAAGAACCATATGATACTCTCAATAGATGCTGAAAAAGCATTTGACAAAATACAGCATCCTTTCTTGTTCAAAACTCTTTGAAGTGTAGGGATAGAGGGTACACATCTCAATATCATCAAAGCCATCTATGAAAAACCCACAGCGAATATCATTCCTAATGGAGAAAAACTGAGAGGTTTTCCACTATGATCAGGAACATGGCAGGAATGTCCACTATCACCGCTGATATTCAACATAGTACTAGAAGACCTAGCCTCAGCAATCAGACAACAAAAAGAAATTAAAGGCATCTGAATTGACAAAGAAGACAAACTCTCACTCTTTGCAGATGATATGATACTTTAGGTGGAAAACCCAAGAGACTCTACTCCAAATCTGCTAGACCTTGTACAGGAATTCCGTAAAGTGTCAAGGATATAAAATCAATGCACAGAAATCAGTTGCATTTCTATACACCAACAACAAGAGAGAAGAAAGAGAAATTAAGGAGTCAATCCCATTTAAAATTTCACCCAAAACCATAAGATACCTAGGAATAAACTTAACCAAAGAGGCAAAGAATCTGTAGTCAGAGAACTATAAAGTACTCTTGAAAGAAATTGAGGAAGACACAAAGAAATGGAAAAATGTTCCATGCTCATGGATTGGAAGAACAAATATTGTGAAAATGTCTATGCTACCAAAAGCAATCTACATGTTTAATGCAATCCCTATCAAAATACCATCCAATTTTTTCAAAGAAATGGAATAAATATTCCTAAAATTTATATGGAACCAGAAAAGACCTCGAATAGCCAGAGGAATGTTGGAAAAGAAAGCCAAAGTTGGTGGCATCACAATTCCAGGCTTTAAGCTCTATTACAAAGCTATCATCATCAAGAGAGTAGGGTACTGGCACAAAAACAGCTACATAGATCAATGGAACAGAACAGAGAGCCCAGAAACAGACCCTCAACTCTATGGTATACTAATCTTTGAGAAAGCAGGAAAGAATGTCCAAAGGAAAAAAGACAGTCTCTTCAACAAATGGTGTTGGGAAAATTGGGCAGCCACATGCAGAAAAATGAAACTGGACCATTTCCTTATACCACACACAAGAATAGACTCAAAATGGATGAAAGACTTCAATGCGAGGGAGGAATCCATCCAAATCTTTGAGGAGAACACAGGCAGCAACCTCGACCTCAGACACAGCAACTTCTTCCTAGAAACATTGCCAAAGGCAAGGGAAGCAAGGGCAAAAAATGAATTATTGGGACTTCATCAAAATCAAAAGCTTTTGCACAGCAAAGGAAACAGTGAACAAAAGCAAAAAGACAACTGACAGAATGGGAGAAGATATTTGCAAATGACATATCAGGTAAAGAGCTAATATCCAAAATCTATAAAGAATGTATCAAACTCAACCCCCAAAGAACAAATAATCCAATCAAGAAATGGGCAGAGGACATGAACAGACACTTCTGCAAAGAAGACATCCAGATGGCCACAGACACAGGAAAGTGCTCAACATCACTCGGCATCAGGGAAACAGGAATCGAAACCACAACAAGATAACACCTCACAGCAGTCAGAATGGCTAAAATTAACAAGTCAGGAAAGGACAGATGTTGGATAGGATGTGGAGAAAGGGGAACCCTCCTGCACTGTTGGTGGGAATGCAAGCTGGTACAGCTACTCTGGAAAACAGCGTGGAGGTTCCTCAAAAAGTTGAAAATATGGGGCGCCTGAGTGGCTATGGGTTAAAGCCTCTGCCTTTGGCTCAGGTCATGATCCCAACATCCTGGGATCGAGCCCCGCGTCAGGCTCTCTGCTCAGCAGGTAGCCTGCTTCCCTTCTGCTCTCTCTGCCTACCTGTGATCTGTCTGTCAAATAAATAAATAAAACCTTTTTTTAAAAAAGTTGAAAATAGAGCTACACTATGACCCAGCAAATGCACCACTGGGTATTTACCTTAAAGATATAATGTAGTGATTCGAAGGGGCACATGCACCCGAATGTTTATAGCAGCAATGTCCACAATAGCCAAACCATGGAAAGAACCTAGATGTCCATCAACAGATGAATGGATAAAGAGGATGTGGTATATATATACAACGGAATACTATGTAGCCATCAAAAGAAATGAAATCTTGCCATTTGCAATTACATGGATGGAACTAGAGGGTATTATGCTGAGTGAAATAGGTCAGTCAGAGAAAGACAATTATCATATGATCTCCCTGATATGAGGAATTTGAGAGGCAAAGTGAGGGGTGTGGGGGGTAGGGAAGGAGAAAATGAAAGAAGATGGGATCAGGAGGGAGACAAACCATAAGAAACTCTTAAACTCACAAAACCAACTGAGGGTTGCTGGGTGTAAGGGGATATGGAGAGGGTGGTTGGGTTATGGACATTGGGGAGGGTATGTGCTATGGTGAGTGCTGTGAAATGTGTAAGCCTGACAATTCACAGACCTGTACCCCTGGGGCAAATAATACATTATATGTTAAAAAAATAAAAGAAATGAAGATTTGAAAAGATGTTCAATCTCATCCATGAGATATACAGGAGATATATTTCTTATGTTTTATAAAATATATGTATAATAAATATAAATTGAAAAGCAAAATTCCATTTTCACCTATCATATTGGGAAGTGTTTAAAGTTTGATTATATGCAGAGCAAGCAAGGATATGAGGAAATAGATATACAGTACTGGTGAGACTGTAAGTTGGTGCAACATTTTCCACGTACAAATTGGCAATATTTATCAAAATAGATCATGCACATACTCTTTGACTGAATGTGGTGGCCTTTGCTAGAGCATTCATAGCAATCATTCCCCCACTTTTTCCTTTCTACCAATTTATAAGTTTTTATTTGTATACCTAATCTTCCCACTCCTAGCCCATGTATTTTGGGGTAAACTGATTCTATTCCTAGTTCTTCTGGCCACAGACATTATTACTTCAGGGAAGATATGTAACATCAGTAACCATCTCATGGTTACCTTGCCTACAGCAATGGTTCTTGGCCTTTAGTGTGCATCAGAATCACCTAGTTTATTAAAACACAAATTGCTGATCCCCATCTCCAGAATTTCAAATTCTGTAGATCTGAGGTAGGGACCAAGAATTTCCTTTTGTAACAAGTTCCCAGATGCTGCTGAGGCTGCTGGTCCAGGGAATGTGCATAAAAATCCACTTGGACCAAGGAGGGACTGCAGAACATGGAGATTAATAGAAGCTGTGTAGCTCTAGCTCACCCTACTGCTGGAGTTGTGTTCTACTTGTAAAGAAAAGCATCCTAATCATTCATTATACTTAATAATCTTGCCACGAAAAATTTACCCTACAGATATCCTTGCAGAAGTTCACCAAAATATATGTCCATGGATGATCATTGCAACCTTGTTTGTAATAGCTAAAACTGGAAGCAATCAAGGCACTTCTCAACAGGGAAATGATTTGATGGAATCATCCATCTAATGGAATACTATGCAGTGTTAAAAATTACAAAAGTCTGTATATGCTTATAAAGAAATATCTCTAAGATACATTAAGTACAAAAAATCATGATGACTAAGAGGGAGTAATTTATACTTTTTAAACAAAAGAATAGACAGATAATAAAAATTATACTTTTTAAACAAAAGAATAAACAATTCTTTTTAAACAAAAGAATAAACAGATATATATATACATATATATATATATGCAAGTAAATGCTTAATTATTTCCAAGAAGGTTAATTACTTCCTGGAAGGTTAATTCTGATTAAGAAAGGCTATATTTGAGGAGAGGGGTTGGGATTGGGGTAGTGCTAGAGGTTTTCCAGTCATTACTTTGTACATATTTTTTTTAATTGTCTAACTTTAGGTAAATTTTCCTTTTTTTTTAAAAAGATTTTATTTATTTATTTGACAGACAGAGACCACAAGTAGGCAGGGAGGCAGGCAGAGAGAGAGAGGAGGAAGCAGGCTCCCTGCTGAGCAAAGAGCCCTATGCGGGGCTCGATTCCAGGACTCTGGGATCATGACCTGAGCCGAAGGCAGAGGCTTTAACCCACTAAGCCACCCAGGCGCTCCAAATTTTCCTTTTTTAAGAAAAGAAAATGTGATTTGGAGTTATCTGGGCAAGGTATAGGTCAATTTTAGTTTCTTTCTTTGTATTTCTATATTAAAAAAACTACTAATAA
Organism: Enhydra lutris kenyoni; assembly: GCF_002288905.1. Lineage (NCBI taxonomy): Eukaryota > Metazoa > Chordata > Mammalia > Carnivora > Mustelidae > Enhydra > Enhydra lutris. The sequence continues at coordinate 558,051 of NW_019154209.1, read as the reverse complement.
ATGTTATATTCTTTTTTAAAAGATGAAATCATGAAAAGATAAATGGAAAATTGAAGATTTCCCAGGTACTCAACCAGGCTCCAGGTTATAAACTGGTGAGGACCTATACCTATCTAGATTGAGACCAAACTAGAGAGTTGTTTATTGTACCCTAGTATGAATATGAATCACGTAGGGAACTTGTTAAAATGCAGATTCTGATTGAGTAGATCTGAGGTGGGGCTCAATAGTCTGCAGTTCTTATAGGCTCCCAAGTGATTGCTGGACCACTGATCAAACTTTGATAGCAAGAAAAAAGGAGGAGAAAATGAAGAAGAAAAAGGAAGCATGGGAGTGGGCTGTGGAGATGGAGAGGATGGGACAGATATAAGACACTGTAGCAGAATGATTAGACATGATAGATGAGGAGAACATGGGATGATGAGGTTTCTGGCCTGGGTGGTGTGAAGATAGGGCTAACATTAGCCAAACACAGAGGAATCAAGCTGGAGATAGGAGGAGAAGTAGGAAACAATGGAGGAGTGGTAGCAAGACTTCACATTTAAAATACTGAGTTATGCTTTTTCTGGGAGAGTATTATACGGACTTGCCCAGCAGACCATTTGAACTCTGTATCTCCTCAGGAGAGTTCAGGTAGAGGTAGATTTGGAAGTCATCTATATAAAGGTAAGAGTTGAGGCCATGGGATGGGATGAATCTCACCAAGGAGAAAGAATAGTGAGAAGTTGGCTGACAACAGAAACTCTGAGAAATGTTAATCTTAAGAGATAGGCCAAGGAAGGAAATGAAGTAGTGAAGAGGCAGTACAGAAGGCTAGATATCCTGAAGCACCCTCCTACTACCAAAACTTGATCCTGCATAAACCAATTTGTACCATATTGCTGGATATGTGAGTTAGAACTGCTGCTTAATAAACCATCCTCACACTCAGTGGTTTGAAACCAAACCATTTATTATTGCTTATGAATCTATAGGTTGGCTGCATAGCTCTGCTTTCTGGACCAAGCTTGGCTGATCTTGGCTTGGCTCGTGTACCTGTGATCTGCTGGTGGTTTGGCTGGGGGTTGACAGGTCTAGGATGGTCTTGTCTGGTATTGCTGGACAACTGGATCTCACCCTCCAGAAGGCTAGCCCAGGCTTGTTCTCACAGTAGTTCCAGCAGTTCAAGAGTCAGCAGAAGCATCTAGCCTAGGCTTGAAACTGGCATAATTATCACTTCTGCAACAGTCTACTGGCCAAAACAAAACACTAGTCTGGATTCGAAGGCTGGAGAAACAGATGCCATCTCTTTTTTTTTTGTTAAAGATTTTATTTATTTGACAGACAGAGATCACAAGTAGGCAGAGAGGCAGACAGAGAGAGAGAGGGAAGCAGGCTCCCTGCTGAGCAGAGAGCCCGATGCGGGGCTTGATCCCAGGACCCCGGAATCACGACCTGAGCCGAAGGCAGAGGCTTTAACCCA
>NW_019154209.1:523649-556489 GCF_002288905.1 Enhydra lutris kenyoni | reverse complement strand
TCTTTTTTTTTTTGTTAAAGATTTTATTTATTTGACAGACAGAGATCACAAGTAGGCAGAGAGGCAGACAGAGAGAGAGAGGGAAGCAGGCTCCCTGCTGAGCAGAGAGCCCGATGCGGGGCTTGATCCCAGGACCCCGGAATCACGACCTGAGCCGAAGGCAGAGGCTTTAACCCAGACCTGAGCCGAAGGCAGAGGCTTTAACGCACTGAGCCACCCAGGCGCCCCCAGATGCCATCTCTTAATGGGAGGAGCTGTAGAAGATGTAGATACAGGAAGATGTGAACAACTGTGGCCATTTTTGTAATCAATCATGCTGGAATTACCAGAAGTAAAAGGAATCTTTAGAGGACAAGCAAACAAACAAATCTATGACAATGACAGTTAGCAAATCTCTCCCTGGCTGGGGAAAGCAGAGCACTTGAGGAAACTTCCAAAAATAGAATAGATGTACGTCCTTGGAAATTTGAGGTGTTATTACTGTATAGAACAAGGAAGGGCTGCTGGTCAGGTAAGAAAAAAAAACAAATAGACACCTGCCTCAGAATCTAAGAGTCTAGCCTTTTTTATCAGAAATTCTAGAAATACTTTAAATTGACAATGGATAGTTTTGGTCTTTCTGGTCCTAGAAACTAGTATGCACGTGGGTCAACTTTAGGAGTCTGAACTTGGACTCAAAACCAGCAGGCCAACTATGTCTTCTTAGTGTACTGAATGTGTTTTCACATCCATTAGCTTGTTTTATGCTCACAACTATCTGTAAGGGAGGCAAGGCAGGTATTACTATTCCCTCTTAATGCTACTTTTTAAAATAATTTTTCTTTTACAAAACAAATAATTTTTTCACTATCTTATAAAGGTGAACATTTGCATGCCTTAGGTCCCAGCAGGAGCCATGTGCAGAAGTATTCACAGCAACATCAATGGAAACCTGTTATTTCCACTGGACAGAGAATGGGTAAATTGTGGTGTGGTCATACAATGGAATACTATATAGATGTGAAAACAAATTAACTACAATTATAGCAACAACACGTTTGAGTCAGAAAAATCAAATTGAGTGAGCAAAGGAAGTTGTGGGAGACTACATAAAGATTATATTTGTATAAAATTAAAAACCTAAGAGTATATTGTTCAGAGATAACTGTGATAAAAATATTAAAACAAGAGAATGAAAAATAAAACTCAAGATACCTCTTTCTTCAGAAGATAGAGAGATGGAATAGTTCTTAGGTTAGGCAGTGGGCCATGAATGTTCATTTTATTATCTCATTTCATTATATATGTTACATATAGCCTCTTGTGTTTATCAAATATTACATGATTTTTTCAGAGTAGTCAAAAAGGAAAGAGAAAGAGGAGAAAGAAAGGCCAGGGAAGCCAGACAGTTTCAGGAAGTAAGTTCTGTTTCAGTGTCAGTTACTATGGAAGTCCTCAGTGAGACGAGGCCTGTATGAACACCCAGGACTTGGTGACAGGGAGCACACTGGTCACCTTTGGGAGCAGCCATATTCAAATGGAAGGACTGGCACCCAATTACAGGCAAGGAAGGAATGTGTTATCAGGAAGCCATGACTGGGAGCATAAAGTCTTTCATCTATCACCATCTCCTGCAGAACCTCAACAACAGCTCATATTTATCAAGGCTGGATTACATGCCAGGCACTTTACATACACTATGTCACTTAATCCTTACAGCCACCCCCACAAAGTGGGCGAGGGGAGCCAAACTTGTGTTACCACCCAATTGTATTCACTTCAGCCACATGCAGAGAATCCCTTAGGACACTTGAATGGGCATGAAGCCTTCACTGTTTCATTTCAAATTTTAGGTATAATAGCTCAAGTGGTTAGGTTATGGCAACCAGACAAAATGTGATGAATCAGTTCTACCCAGAAATGGGTCATTTCTCCCTGTGATGCTTTTACTGCAACTCACCAAACTCTTACCTCTCCCTCGTTCCAGGCACCTAGCAGAATTGTACTTTTCCACTTCCATGAAGTTAGGTGCAAACATGTGACTTGCTTTGGAGGATGAGAAGAGAGAAGTGCTGTGTGCCATTTTAAGCTTTAAGAGTCAGTTTGCATTTTGCCACATGCCTTCCCCAACCCAGTAATGGGGCTTGTCAGTCTGCATTCCCAAGGGACTGTAGATGAAGCGCTCCCCTACCAACGCATGCTGGACATATATGAACAAGAAGTATACCTCTATTATGTTATTGAGATTTGGGGGTTATTGCAGCAAAACCTAGCTTATTCTGCCTGATACACTCCCCTTTTCAACAGTTAGAGATTATTGATATATAGGGGCTGAAAAATGAAATGTGAATGTATACAAATGTGTAAAATAAAGTGCCCAGACCTCTCTCTGGCAAGACTTCGATAGACCACTTTCTGTAATCTGTTCCTAATAAATGACCACAGGATTTTCATGTTTCTCACACACGAAGACTAGTTGTAGAAGATATAAATAGAAGGCAATGTTCTAGGCTCACATTATTCCTAATGTTTGTAAGTTTAAGAGCTATATTTTAATCCTTTGTCACTTTCTCCCTCAAATCCATGAAAAAGCACAATTAGCCCTGCTCAGATCATACAGCCATCCCACTGGGGAAAGTGAAGCCATGTGACTGACCACCAAGCCTCCTCTACCCCAAGATAGGGAGGAGCACTACCAAGGGGGAAAACTGGGTTTAATGGCTAGAAAGAAGAAGGAATGTTGGGCAGGCAGAGACAAAGTTATCTACTTAGTAAAAACAAAATTAGATTTAGAACCCTGGTTTTATTGGTCATTAGCGTGTGCAAACTTGGGCGCCATTGAATGCATCTGCTCATGTACAAAGTGGGGATGGTACTTACTTTGCAGAGTGGTTTGAAGATTAGAAATAAGCTACAAGAGCTTCGTACCCAACAGGTGCTCAATAAATGGTAACTTTCAAAAGCCAAATGCTCAAGATTTCCTACTATTAATTTCTGACTCCCAATCCCCGAAGATCAAAGGTTAGGAAAAGGCATCTGTAGCCACAATGAAGCCAATATAAAACAAAGTATATTACAAATAAGAGTTTTCAGTTAAGCGTAAGGTGTTTATAAGCATCCCTCTATGGCTCGAAGGTGACTCAGAGCTCAGGGTTGGTTTTTTTTCTTTTTATAGCCCCATAACACATTTAAGTGAATACCATCCAGTGCTAAACCTTCATCCTCAATCTTGTGTTTTTGCCATCAACACATCCTGCCTCAGAAGTCTACAATCTGCTTTATACCAGGGAATATTTTCAAAGGTGGCTTAGCTGTCCTTGATTTGTTAGGTGCATGCTGAGTGGTAGGTGCCAAGAAGACAGAGATGATCCAGTTTAACTGAGGGGCAGAGATGCAGGAAAGTGCTATAGGACTGGGCGTGAAGAGTCTGTACAGGGATCCCTAGTCAGGGATCAAGAAAAGAATCACAAAGCTATGAGCTGAATCTTGGGGGGTCAAGTTGAGAATGCACCAGAGACAAAGGGAGAGAGGCATTCTAGGCAATGGTATAAGCAAATGAGAAGAAACGGGTATTAAGAGCTGTATGGGATACACTTTAGTGTTGCTGAAGTGGGTTAGGGTTGTAGGAAATGAGGCTAGGGAAGTGGTCAGGGGCCTGATTATGAAGGGACCATGAAATTGGGGGTACAGCATGTTAGGAGAGATTACTCTGGAAGCTGATATACATAGTGGATTAAAGCAGTGGTTCTTAATGTCTCTTGAGTCATAGCCTTCTTTAAGAACCTGAAAAAAAAAAAGCTACTGGCCCTTTCATTGGGCAAAGGTACATAATGCTTAAACATGAAATGTTGCTTATAATTTCCCAGTTAGGCATAAGACAGGGGAGCAACTACAATAATCCAGGTGAGACATGAAGAGGCCTGAGCTAAACCACAGCAGCTCGGACAAAAAGGAGACAGATATGAGAAACAGAAAGCTGGCTGAGTATTATCAACAGATCTTGTCACGAGCGGGATTTCAGAAATGAGGGAAAGCCCTGAGTCTAGGAGAACTCCCAGGTTGGTTTGTGATTTCGACCACTGAGTGGAAGGTGGTGGTGCTCACGGAGAGGAGGAGGCTTCAGAAAAGAAGACAGGTTCAGTCTGGGAAATGTCAAGTCAAAAGTGCCTTTAGAACATCCACATAAAAAAGTTCAGTAGGAAGCTAAATATACCCTTCCTTTTGATGATTCTTGTCGTGTTTCTCTTGCCCTGATATTCACCTACAAACAGGCTCCTAAATCTCTGTGCAACATTTTCTGAATTGAGATAACCCCCACTTGCAGAAAGGGATCCAGGAATGGGAGAAGAAATTAAACTTCACACACCCAAAATTATTTCACATTTTTTTACTAAAAGAATAGACTTTTATTAAGCACTGTAAGTTTCTTTCCATCAGCATTAACAGAACAACAGACCAATTTCCATCACAGAACAACTCCTGAGACATTTTCATTCCTTTCTGAAACACTTCCAGAAATTCCTGCAGTTTCCCCTAAGAAGCATCCATTCAAACTTACATTAATAAACTATGGAGCTTTTGTGGTGAGGTGGGCCAAAAAGGCAGGGAATTTGGAATCTGGGAGTGGGAAAGAGAAATACGTATTATCCATCCACTAAACACACTGTCAAGAGCACAGGAGAAGAGATATTAACACAGGAAAAAACAATGAAAGAATTTACTTTGTCAATAACATCATTTATCAGGGAGCACTAAAAATCATTGACTCCTTGCAGTTAAAGTTTCTTTAACCTAGTATGTTATTCTAAAAATAGAAGAGAATAGAATAAAATAAAAGGAGGGGAAGTGTCTTGGGGGGAAGTAACTAATATGAAATTATCAGATTTGGCAGGGTTATGAGAGATTAATCTGAAATATTTAATTTGCTTCATTTACATGAAAATTCACTAGTCATTAGTTACTACCAACACAGACAAAAAGAGCTATAAAAGTACAACGGCAATGTCAAAAGCTGAAATGGGCACCGTAGCACAGGGGGTATTTTATTTTGCTTTTAACTTGGAAAAGATGATTTTGTAAAAAAAAAAAAAAAAGAAAAAAATGAAGTTATCTTCTGAGAACATCAAAACAACCTTTGACAATATTGAAGGTAATCAGCAATAATAAGGGAATAAGTGCACTGAGCTCTACCTGCCCCAGCAGACTACTGCAATAAAGCCAAGGGAAAGAGAATAGAAAGTCAAATTAAAGATGCCAAAGTCACGAGAGGGAGAAAAATATAGAGTGACATACCATGGAACAGTGAAAACTTACCCTCTGCCCCAAAACCCCAAGCATATTTAGGAAATATGCAACAGGAAGTGAACAAGTATAACGATTAAACCTTAGTAGAAGTCTACTAGCTACTTTAAACTGTGGTCTACTTGTATTGTCATTTCAAAGGAGAGGGGGTCTTAGAGACTGAAAGGGTATCACTGACATGCCCACATGAGCCAAGGTTCCAACAGACTGGATCACTATAACCAAACAGTTACTTCCACATTCTCCCTACCCTACGTAAGCATTTCTCCCCCCACCCCCCACCCCTCCGCCTTAACCACCCTCCCTAATGCCTTGTCTGGCTGTTTTTCCTCTGTGATCAAAAGAAGCTAATGTGACTTGGACAATCAATAATGCCAGAAAATCAGGATGGAGACTAAAATCAAATGTCATTGGCAGTGCCAGTGCCATTTCTTGGGCTTTAAAGTCTACCCAAAGTCCTCCTGGCTCAGAATGAAAATGATGCAAGTGAGCAAAAGTTTGTTGGGCCACTGAATAAGGATGGGAGTTATAGGCTGACCCCAAGACATACCAGCAGAAATCAAGAACTGCAGGTCCTTGGGAATCAGTGGCTATATACAACCAGGGTGCTTTTGCCTGTGGCCCTACAAGGTCAAGGGGTCATTTCTGGGGGTACCTGTATGACTTTGTTCAAGAGAAGCCACACACATCATAGTAAGAAATGGTACCTCAAGTAGAGGATGACAGTCTCTTCAAGTGGTACTCGCAGCAAAGAACAGACCCACTTTCCCCAATTTGTCCTCAGATAAGAAAAAGTTCATCTTTCAGTAATGAACCTGAGCTTTTCTGGCTTTTAAGCTGCGTATTTTGGCAGAAAATTTAAATTCAGGCATGTGGCCCTTTTTGGTTCTTTCTTATAACCTTCCAAACCCTGAAGTCCAAATAAAAATCAAGGTTGGAAGCAAGCCACTTACTTTACCCTGGGCCAGGCTAGCAGAAAGCAGAGGTGTGTAAGGGAGAGAAGCAAGCCTTTTGGCAAACTGAAATCATCCCTGTCAAAGCAGCAATTTTACTTCTCATAGTGAATGCCTACAAAATAAGAAATTTTCTTAAGGTTGTGAGATTTAACAATACTGTCACTTGATTGTGTCAAATAGATTCAAGATGCACAGAAACAGCAACTGAAGAAAATACCTTTCCATAGAACTCCAAGTACTTCCTATTAGAAAATGGTGCCTACATACTTAATTTAATTCAGCTCAGTAATTCTAGTCATTTTTAGAGCTTTGAGGATTCCTCCATCTGTGGCTCCAGAAACTTCCAAGCCACCTAAGCTCATTACCAAATTCCGATTTTGCTGGACACAATCATCCTACCCTTCAAGATTTTTGTGAAAGGCTGGGCAGGTCCATGAGAAGAGGAGGGCCCAAATTAAGGGAGCAAATTCCAAAGAGGATGTCTCTGTACACTTTGTTCCTGGATATATCTTGCTAGGTGTGCACTCTTGTCATCTTGCTTTGGTTTATGTAAGAAGTATCTGGGCAGGGGGAGAGGAATTCTAGGGCACCCTCCCCCTACAAGCTGTGGGTTCTTTTAAACTGGGCCAGACTAGGATTAAACAGTCTGAGACTGTTTCCAGTCTCTTATGATGCACTCATTATAAGTGGGCAGTGAGCAAACAGCCTTGTGGTTGTCTGGAAAAAAATCACCAAGGACCTACTGTGGGTTAACGTGCATGGGGTTTTTCAAAAAGAGAAAGAAACCCTGCTAGAAGTCTAGTCAGTTGAATTCCTGTAGAAATGGTACTTCTTGGGCAAGAATATCACAAAGCCCAAAAGGAGATGTGTAAGGCTGGAAGCCTCAGTTCCTGAATGAAGACACAATGCTAATCTGTTGTAAGCCATGTTCCCTTCCCTCATACCAAAGCTGCTGAGGAGGGAAACTGGAAATGCAAGGTTGTCTCAAGAGTATCTTCCACAAGGAAGAACAACTTTTTTTGTCCTGGACAGATTCTGGCCTCTTCAAGGGCTGGGAGCTTTCCAGAATGCCCCTAAAGGCCTGGGCCAGAGTCCTCTGAAGTCTTCCTTGCAAAGCAAACGAAAAGATCCAGTAGTCAAAACATCAATGAACAAATAAAACAATCTAGGCATGTAAAATCAAAGTGTCGATTTCCTCACACTTCCCTACCCATCTTTCCAATACTAGTCCTCTCTCCTTCAAGGATTCATGGCAATCAATTCTAGCCTGAGGCCAGTTTGACCCAGGAGTTCCAGATGAGGTTTCCTCCAAATTGGCTGCAAGCCCTGGTAATCACCTCCCATCCCCTTTCTCTCTCTGAACGTGGCTATTCTGGCCGAAGGAAAGGCTCAAATCTTCCCCAAAGCCATTCCAACCTCCCTGCACTCACTCTATGGGATGTGAGGGCTCTGTTCAAGATTAAACTTGTGACAACCCAACTGTTTGTTGTTCTGAGCAGGCAATCTCTGGAAAGTACTTTTTGTCTGCTTTAGAGAAGCCCACCTTCTCATAATTGATGGGCTGTGACTCAGTAAGGATTTTTAAGTGTGGTCTTTTGAAACCCACCACTCCCTAGCAGTGGAAGCATTTCTGGGAAATTCAGTAAATCCTCTGAGACATCACCATGTATGTAATGTATGTGTGCATGTGTGTACACACACACACATATATTTATATATATAAAATATGTATAGATAAATAGATCTGTCTCTTTTATATAAAGGGTATGTGTATGCATATAGATACACACATTCATATATACATCCACCCACACACCCACACACACACACACACACACACACACACACATGCACTGTCTTTTCAGTTCCCTTTTGTACTCAGTTTTAATACATTGATTCCCACCCTCTTAGGGTGTGGGCAGCAGGGAGTGGGTGAACTGCACCACATCTTCTATTTTACAAACAATGCATTAGTTCAGAGGCAGGAAAAATCTGCCCAGTACTTTTCCGACTCACTAGAATCCCCCAGTACAAAGGCCATTGGTAGTTTTTTTTTTAAGTGTATAAAATAAAATAAAAAATAAAATAAAATAAAATAACCAATACTATTTCACTTCCCTGAAAACATTTACCTATCTGATTGTCAGGCCAGAGTTAGAGGCAGTGGTACAAAATCCTGGGTTAGGTGGATGGGGAGAAAGAGTGAGAGGAGGGTACGGATTATATACCAAGATCCCACTACTTCACAGAGGAAAATACAAGTTAGGAGGCCACAGATGGCAGTCCCTACCCCTACCATCCATGGGTTTTGTAAATGAGTAATGTGACGAAGACTCAGAAAACCAAAGCTGGAACTTTTCTATAGGGCCTTACGTGATGACACCAGATTTCTGACAGACACCGCCTTGCTACACTCCCAGGGGAGGCAAAGAGAATATTGGCACTTCATATTCGATTTGAGAATAGGAGCTAGTGCTGCGGCCATTCATCTCTGGCCAGAGCTTCCCCAGAAGCCGACCACTAAGTCTGGAGATCCAGAAAAAGACAGGGAATGGAAAAAGATGAATACAATAGGACATCCCAATAAAATCCTGGGTAAATCTAGGGTAAGCATTCATGTCCTCCTCTAACTTGGGCCTACAATCAGAAAAGTATAGGTTTTCCTCTCTTCCTGATCTGCTGAAGCCATCTTCTGCTCATTACCCTTCCTTCTGCTGTGCCACAGTTCCTAGCTTTTGCTCTTGCAAGCGGCTCTTCTCCCCATTCTTCGCAGGGAAGTACCGGTTACCATTATTACACATGTTGTTGTCTCTGGGTAAGGCACACTGGGATGAAGCTGGAAGGTGATGATCACTCTTCTCTTCTTTGATTGATGTGCCACTGTTTCCATTTACCTGTGAGTGGGACCGACCCTGATGAGGCTCCAGGGATTTAGAAACTCCATCAGAAGTGCCCTGTCAAACCGTAACAGACTCTTAATCTCACAAAACAAACTGAGGGTTGCCGGGGGAGGGGGATAGGGAGAAGGTGGTTGGGTTATGGACATTGGGGAAGGTATGTGCTATGATGAGAGCTGTGAAGTATAAACCTGGTGATTCACAGACCTGTATCCCTGGGGCTAATAATACATTACATGTTAATAAAAAAATTTAAAAAATTATAAAAAAAAATTCTCGGAAGCCAAGCATTCAGCTCCGCAAGGACTCCCAAGACCATGATTTGTTGTCAAGGCAGCAGAGCCCAAGAGATTGGCTTTGATACCTGACACACCTGACATTTGACAATATTAGAGATAATAAAAATGTCTGCTGATATAAAAGTATTTAAGGTTAACATCCAAGAAAATAAAATAATTCCCCCATGGGGGGGGGGGAAGAAGTGCCCTGTCAAAGACGGAGAGAGTCAGTGCAATTGGTAATTACCCACACTGGCTGACACTTCCCAAACATGTTCCTAAGCTAGCCTCCAGAAGCTGCTTCAGTTCTTCAAAGCTTGCTACCACCTAATTGTACATCCCGATGACTGTCCTGAGAACTTAGGGTGACAACAGATGGATTTGACTGAAACTCAATGGCCATGACAACCACGCAATAATGACACAGCTGTCATTTATAAAGCTTTACGATATCTTTTTCTAATACTAGTAGGAACCCTAAATGGTAGATATGATGCCCCATTTACAGATGAGGAAGCTGAGGCTGAGAAAGACCAAAGTAACTTGCTCAAGGACACTCAGATAGAAAGCAGTGGGGCCAGGATTCCATGCCAGGTGGGTCAGCCTCTAAAGTCTGTTCCCTTTAGCTGCTGCACAATACTGTCCTGTCCAATGCTGAGAACTGGACATGTAAATGAAAGGAAAGGAGAACCAGAAGATCTCTGTGTACCACTCCACAGAATCTTTCCTAACTAAAAACTGCCACCTATTTTTCTGATAATTCCTGGGACGTGACTGTTATTATAATGCTAAAGACATGAACTGCATTAGCTTGCAATGCAGGGCTGTCTCTCCATGAGGAATTTATTTAGGAAAATAGCAGCTTCCGATTGCTAAGTTGTTGGGCATGCCAGATACTCTCTTGTCCAATTTATGGATAAGACAAATGAGGCTCAGAAAAATAAAATGATTTGCCCAAGGTCAATGGCATGCCTAGACTTGCATTCAAGTCTATTTGACTCCAAAGACCTCATTCTTTCCATTAAGATACAATACATAATGCAAATCTTTTCTTTTTAATTTTTGTAAAGATTTATGTATTTATTTACTTAAAATTCAATTCAATTGTAATGGAAACCTAATACCTGTTGAATCTGTGGTCAATTATAAATTTTTACTGAGTACCTCCCATGTTACAGGCTCTGTGAAAACCTCTTTATATCTATCATCTCATGTGGTGCTCATAATAACTCTGTGAGGTAGATGCCAATTTCTCCATTTTACAGATGAGGAAACTAGGCCACAGAGAAGTTAAGTAACTTGTATAAGGTCACAGAACTAGTAAGTGGCAGAGCCAGATTCAAAGTGAGATCCTTTGGCTCCAAAACCTGTACAACATGGGCACTACTGTAAAATGTTGTTCAAGAACCTGGAAAAAAGATGAAACAAGTAAAAATCTGCACAATGGATGGAATTAGCCACCTGAGGGAGTTAACAAAGATATCAAAACATTACCAATAAGTGACTTAAGAATCTGAAAATACACAATACTCCAGTGGCCTAAGAATAATCTCAAGAGGACAGGACTATAGGGGCAGCTGGCTGGCTCAGTTGGTGGAGCATGTGACTCTTGATTTTGGGGTTGTGAATCCAAGCCCCATGTTGGGTGCAGAGATCACTAAAAAAAATTTAAAAAGACTTGAGAAAAATAAAGAACACAGGACTATAATGTAAGCAGATTAAATAAGCTGGAACAATGATCTCATACTTTGAAGAAAGGGTGACTGAATAGAAAAAGGAGAGTCATCATGGCCATCAGCAGCACCTCTGTGCAGGAACCATGCCTCAGTTAAAAACAAAGTTAACATGAGAATTTCCTTGGCCAGGCTACCTCTGGATTAGGTAACAGTATCCCCAGTAATCTTCACAAAGAGAAACTTAAGATCATCTACCATCCCTACTTTTTCCCTTAGTTTCTTCAACTGTAAAATATAATAATAGTATCTGTTTTCTAAATTCCTATAAGGATTCAATGAGACACTCTATGTAAAGCACTTAGAACATGTTGTGCCTGGCACACTGTACAAACTCAATAAATGCTAGCTAATACTATTGTTTGATTCCAAGTCTCCTAGCAAACTTCCGATACCATGGATTCCCTTGCAGCTTACACTTAAAGAAAGCAAGCTCTGGTAGAAATGGTTAAGAGCATATGCACTAGGGTCAGCCAGACCTAAGTCTGAATCTTGTCTCTACCAATCAGAGTTGTTATACTGCAGGGGAATCAGGACAGCAACAGGCTTTGGAATCAGCTCAGGCTGGAAGGGCAACACTGATATTGACTTGATGGATAATTTGGGGCAAGATGTTTCATCCCTCTGAGCCTCAGTTTCAAATGGAGAATAATAAACACCTCACAAGTTTTTATAAGAGTGACCAGAAAAGAGTAACTGTACAATATATCACAATACTTACTGCAGAAAGTACTTGATTGAGATAAAGTGCTGTAAATTCACACCTTTCACAAGATCTTTCACAGATCTTTCAGTATCTTTCACTCCCTCCCTTCTCCCCAGTGCCACTCTTTCAGTCATATCCACATAGCTATTTCTGTGATCTTAGTTAATGTGAGTCAACCCCTGAGAGAGAGAGAGAAATCAACTCTTACTGTACAAAAAAAAAAAAAAAAAATCAGGTTTTTCAGACCGTATACCTAATGATCAGACCCTGAATCATGGTTAGTTAATCAAGGCTGTATTACCTTATGGGAGCCTATCTGAGTGACCAATTTTCCTTCTAGGTATAATCCCTTATATCTTACTGAACAGCTTCTGGAAAAAGTTGAGCAGCTCTAGAAAAATCTCAAAGTTCTTGCTCTCTGAGTTGTGTGAAGGACTTACCATTCTAGTTCCATTTTTAGCTCAAAATAACATTAAAGCAAATACGTATCTTTGAGAAAGCATTAGACAATGGGGATTAACTGGATGCAGTGAGGGCTGGCTGTATACAGGAGAGCTAATTCAGGACTGAGAACCTATGTCAAAGCTGCTTTGCAATATGGTCTCATCAGTGACCCTTGGGAGGATTAGAAACTGCATGTAAAATGTCTAGTAGAGGGCTTGGTAGAAAGGGGGCATTCAAGAAACAATAGCTCCTAGGGCGCCTGCGTGGCTCAGTCAGTTAAGTGTCTGACTCTTGATTTCAGCTTAGGTCATGATCTCAGGGTTGTGAGGTCGAGCCCTGCAATGGGCTCCGCGTTGGACATGGAACCTGCTTAAGAATCTCTCTCTCCCGGGGCACCTGGGTGGCTCAGTGGGTTAAAGCCTCTGCCTTCGGCTCAGGTCATGATCTCAGGGTCCTGGGGTCGAGCCCCGAGTCGGGCTCTCTGCTCAGCGGGGAGCCTGCTTCCCTTCCTCTCTCTCTGCTTGCCTCTCTGCCTACTTGTAATCTCTGTCACATAAATAAATAAAATCTTTAAAAAAAAAAAAAGAATCTCTCTCTCCCTCTCCTCTCCCTTGGCCTCACCCCCACCCTGCTTATGAGCACTCTCTAAATAAATGAAAGAAAAGAAAGAAAGAAAAAGGAAGGAAGAAAGAAATGATAGCTGCTATACTAGGAGGAGCCCAGCAGGCTGAGTCCAGTACAAGATTCTGGTTCAATAAAGATTAGGTTCTTCATGTCTGGGGAGAGGGGTATGTCTAATGAAGACCAGTGGAAACTGATATAATTCAAGGTGTACCTTAGAGGAAAGTTTAAGACCATTTTGAGCCATTAAGAATAAACAAAATGGCAACATCTCCTTCCTTCTCATATTCAGCAAAGGCTGAAGTCCAATTTTCTAAGCATCTCTATTCAGAAAGCCCAAGTAGCTGGAAATCCCACTGTTAACTTCACTCTGGCCCTTTTGTGGCTGCATGTAGCACATACTATGGTAGGTACAGGCGTTCAGGACACAGGACCTGGTTTCTGTCCTGTGGTCTCATTCAGAGGAAAGAATGACACTCTGCAACATTGTGCGAACAGCCTGGGCAGGCTAACCCTCACTAGACCCTCACTAGAGCAAAAGAATGAACTCAAATGCTGGGAGAAGCCCCGAAAACACAGTTTTCCATGCCTGATCTGATCTTTTGCAAGTTAGGTGAAAAGACAAGAGGTATCAAACAGAAGCTAGATAACCGCAAAACAGGGCTTACTTGTTTGTTTCCTTTTTTATGTCCTTTGGATCCTCTACCAGTCTGTTCTTTTCCATGCCTGTAGAAAGTGAGGGGGAAAAGTGATCCTGAGGAACACACAGAGTCCATACCCACATTTTCACTTAGTTACCTACTCACCTCCTCTAGGAAGTTTGACTCCCTTAAGTTAGGTGCCCTTCCTCTGTGTTACCACTGTAAACCTTTATCTCTCTTATTTCTATATTATACTAAATCGTTCTGTGTCCCATGTCCTCCTCTAGGGCAAAAACTTTTTCATTGAGGCCGGGAATATAGTGTATGTTTGCTGAACTAAACTGAAAACTGGCTTTAAAAATGGAAAGTTAGTTAATGCCTCTTACCTTAATAGAAGTATTCAGTAGTTGGGCATTTTCCCAATGGCACCTTGATTGACATTAGGTCATATCAACCTACTGGAATACATACCCTTTTCCTGGCCCACCGACAGAAACAACTTGCATGCCAAAAGAGCCTCGGCCCCTGGAGGACCTACTACCAGCCCACTGGCCCACAACCATCCCAGCAATCTCCAGTTTTCCTCCTTGGGGTGGGATTGGATGGAGACCTGTAAAGATAGGAAGAAGGGCAGTAATGAATGCTAAATGCAAGGTAGGATAAGAGGTGGAACAAAAAATCCTACAGTGCCCCCTACTCTGCTTATTTCCATTTCTCTATGATAAAGACTCTGGGGACGCCTGGGTGGCTCAGTTGGTTAAGCGTCTGCCTTTGGCTCAGGTCATGATCCCAGGGTCCTGGGATCGAGCCCTGCATCGGGCTCCCTGCTCAGTGGGGAGTCTGCTTCTCCTTCTGCCTCTCCCATTCCTCCTGCTTGTGTTCCCTCTCTCGCTGTCTCTTTCTCAAAGATAGATAAATAAAATCTTTAAAAAAAAAAAGACTCTGTGATAACAACAAAGGTTCATGGTGGAAGTGAATTTAGGGACGGGGGTTGAAGATCTGTAGGACATCCACTTTGGCAAGCTGGGTGTGGACGACACATTTTTCAGCTACAGAGCCTGGCTGGCACAGAGTAGGCATGCAATATTTGTTGAAAGAATGAATGTCCTAAAATCTAGTTATTAGAAAATTATATGCCAAAACCACTTTTATTTTCCTTTTTTTTCTTTATTAAAGTTTAGTTGACACACAATGTTACATTAGTTTCAGGTGTACAACACAGGGATTTGTCAACTACGGAGTCACGCTCTGCTCACCGCAAGGGCAGCTACCATCTGTTGGCATACAATGCTATTACAATACCATTGACTAGATACGCTGTGCTTTTCATCCTGTGACTTATTCATTCCATAATTGGAAGCCTGTACCTCCCAGTCCCTTTCACCCATTCTGCCTAGCCCCCCACCTCCCTCCCCTGTGGCAACCATCAGTTTGTTCTCTAATTAAGAGTCTGATTCTGATTTTTGTTTGTTTATTCATTTGGGTCAAATGATTTTTCTTTTTCTTTTAAGTTTTATTCAAATTCTAGTTACTTAATATAAAGTGAACCCAAACCACTTTTGATTCAAATACATACCATGACAGTGGAGGCTTAGCCAAACAACCAAACTAAATAGAAAATAATGAAACTAAACTGAAAGCAATTTATAATTAATAAGCAAGAATAGCAACAGCTGAAAACCAGAACTAATTTAAGACAAGATAGCATATCTCCTTAAAACAGAAATTCCAACGCTGTATATACATATGAGCTCACCAGCACAGCAGAGCTTTGTAATCTGGCACAAAAGGAAGCCTTCACAGAATAATTTTAATTTTAGTTTATGGAAAAAACATGAATGTTAATAACCCTTTGCTCACTTAGCAGGTCAGCAGTAAAGAGCGCTTCATTCATATGATAGTGGGAGTCTAAGGAACTAGGGTACTAGCTAGTCCTAAGAAGGCTAGAAAGACTTGCATTTGGGGGATCTTATTGTGGCCTTTCAGGAGGCAAGAGGCTCCTCATGAACCACCAGTAACTGGAGACCAGGCATCACTGGGAGCTGGGACAATGTAAAGGACCTCCCGAGAACTTAACCTTAATTAAGGCTGTCTTCTGAGACACAATAAAATCAATGCACAAAAAATGAGAGCAAGGATCTCTAAAGTCAGTTTCAAGGAATGGAATGAATGAATGGCCAGCTCCCTGGTTTATAACACTTGTTCATTAGCTGATTGAACAGAGCAGACATTCACACTGCTCATCTAAGTAGAGCCTTGAACTAAATATGCATACTGAAATTTATGAGCCTAAATTGAAGACAAACTTAAACTTCGAGCTTTATTTTTTTTAAATGATAAGCAATAGACAACAAACATTTCCAACCACAGCAATGACACTCCCACCTGATCACAGAACCTT
Source organism: Enhydra lutris kenyoni (assembly GCF_002288905.1). Classification (NCBI taxonomy): domain Eukaryota; kingdom Metazoa; phylum Chordata; class Mammalia; order Carnivora; family Mustelidae; genus Enhydra; species Enhydra lutris. Next base: position 540,532 of record NW_019154209.1, on the reverse strand, counting down.
GATATTTCATGTCAAAATGTCCCTATTAAAATATTGTGTTTTGCCAAGGTTGTTTGAATTATTAGGCTCACTATCTGAGCTACCTAAGCATGACTGTCTATTCATCACTAAGCGACAGCTCAGTTGTCACCATAATTTATAGTTAGGTATGTCTGGGTATATGTGTGTGTATTTGTTTTCCCCACTAAACTGCAATCCCCTGGCGGGCACGGACTATAATTTATTTCTCTCTGTGCTTCTGGAAATGTGTCATCTACCCCCAGAGCAAAAATGGGTACATCAGGTATGGTTGTCTGTGGACACTGGTCATTTACTCTTACCTCCCATTTGGTCTTTCTGGAAGCTCCTATGTACATCTGCCTATGGAGAATGAGTGAGCTAACCGGCAACTATGGTGACCCAGTTCACTTGAGATATAGTTCTCAGAAGTAATAAAGTACCTCCTGGTTTCTACATCAGTTACTTTGTGAGTTTAGTTGGTGACAGTCAAATCCTCAGGGACCAACTACCTCTATGGAGCATGGTCTGGGAAGTCAGTGGACTTCCCAGGCTACATCTAGGCCACACCCCTGTCAATAAACTCCTCTTCAAACTACACAGCACAGCACAGAAGGTAAATTAGATAATACATATATAAAAAAACTGCTGATTCAGTATCTGGCAATAATTACTGGATAGACTACTATGAAACAGACTGAGGATGACAAATACCTCATTTTTAGGTACTGACCCGCAAATCCCCGGCTCCGTCCTTGAGGGGGAGGTGGCACTGAGCCCATGGCTCGGGAATAAAGTGAAACAGGATAGAGAGAGGGCACCATGGGAGGCACAAAAGTAGGTGATGGAAGTAGAGCAGAAGGTGGTGGATGGTTCATGTTGACTCCTTCAAGGATACTCTGTCTCATCTTTTCCACTTTGGTTGCCAGGTCAGCCTTCAAAGGAAGAACAGAATTAATAATAGCAACCACCATTTTTTAAAAAGATTTATTTATTTATTTTAGAGAGAGATGAGGTGGTGGGGAGGGGCAGAGGGAGACAGAGAGAAACCCACGCCAACTCCACACTTGAGCGCGGAGCCAGATGAGGGCTTGATCTCACAACCCTGAGATCACGACCTGAACCAAAGCCAAGAGTCAGATTAAACCAACTGTGCCACATAGGCACCCCCAAAGCTGCCATTTTTTAATTTCTATGTACTGGGCATTCTAGTTAGAGTTTCACGAATCCATTGCCATTAAGAGAACTGAGGCCTGGGCTAAATGGCTCAAGGAGCCATACGCAGGAAAACCTGCCTGGCACTTTTTACATGACACCAAATGATCATATTAGCTCTGACCAAGGGCTTGTTGAGGCACAGTGACTAGGTCAAGGAAGACAAATATAACCATAAATATTTACCGATGGTCTATCACACAACCAGAAATACGCTAGGTTATTTTTTAAGGGGAAGATAACAGAATTAGATGAATGAGAGAGAATAAAACCTGACATATGCCAAGCTTTTTAACCTTTTCCTCCATACCCAGGATCAGAGACCATGACCTCTGTCTAGGATTAGTCCATGCCTCTAGGCCAGAGGTCAGCAAACCAGTTCTGAAAAGGGCCAGATAGGATCTGCAGGCCAAACTGTCTCTGTCACAACTATACAACTCTGCTATTGTTGGGGGAAAGCAGTTGTAGACAATACATAAATGAATGAATGTGGCTGTGTTCCAGTAAAACTTGACTGGAATAAAAATTCCAAGTTTTGCATTTTGAGGTAGTTTGACGACTCCTGTTCTAGTCCCTCAGCTCATTCCACCCAAACAGATAAAGAAAGGGTGCCTTTCCTCATCTTTCCTAAGGTTTCACTGTAAAAAATCCCCTGCTTCTACTCTGTCATCTACTTTACCACCCTCTTCTAGTTCCAAACATAGTTCCTTTATAAAAGAGGGAGTTGGGGGAAATTGGAGGGGGAGATGAACCATGAGAGACTGTTGACTCTGAAAAACAATCTGAGGGTTTTGGAGGAGTTGGGGTTGGGAGGTTGGGTGAGCCTGGTGGTGCGTATTATGGAGGGCACGTATTGCATGGAGCACTGGGTGTGGTGCATAAACAATGAGTTCTGGGACACTGAAAAGAAATTAAAAAATAAATAAAAATTTAAAAAAAGATATCATCACTTGCAAAAGTATATAACAGGTTTTTTTTTTTGTATTTTGCAAATAAGGGAAATGAAATTCTAAGAATTTCAGGAAAGGCATATAGTGTATCTGAGTATTCCATGGGCAAGAAATATTCAGTAAGAAAATATTATGAAAATTTGAAGTTCATAAAAAATACTTTCCAACATACGATTTTAGAGCATGTACATATCAGACTCTGGGCATTTGGGCTGATCCTTGACCAAGTGCGATTAATGGCAGATACATTCTCCCACTTTTCCTACCTCCCCCTCTAATGTCTGTGCTCCCTTCCACCCTCTGCCAATTTATCCCCATGGCAGATCAGAGATGGCCCTTAGCAGCTGCCCAACTTGCTGGTACCTGGCCATCGCAGAGCTCAAGCAAGGATACTCGCTCTCGGCCCGCTTTAATTAACTTGCTCTGGAACAGCTTGCCATCGAAGTAAATCCAGGGGCAGCAGTGCTCCCATGGGACTGGCTGGCCACAGGCATCATTAGCAAACAGAGCTGTGTCGACCCCACTCATGAAGAGGGCAGCAAGCTGGATCCCTCGGGCATCCAGTTTCTCAATCTGAAACCACCACAGAGGAAAAACTACTATTAAAAACTTATTGTTATTGGTTACATTTACTCTTGTCCCCATTGTGTTGATTATTCTAGTTAAATTTGAACATGTTGGCTTTTAATTACAGACATCTGAGTTCACTAGTAGCTTCGATCCATGTCATTCCAGGAGAGTTTGAAAGACACTCATTACCCTCCCCCCCCCAAAAGACATCAACTTTAAAACTTTAAAAAGACACCACCTTGAGATACCTTTTTTTGGCCTGTCAAATTATGAAAAAATTTAAAAATTAAAGACAAAAAAGAACACCTGAAGCTGATGAGGAAACACCAAAAGGAAAGCTGTGAGCTCATAGAAGAAAGAATTTAAGTGAGGGAAGATCAAATCACCTTGAGTTCTTGAAGCTGATCGGGTTCATAAAGCTGGGTAGATACTGCCTGAGCAAGGAAAGTGTCAAGCTCATGGCGATGCAGGATTCGGCCACCAGGCCACTGAACCATGTACCTAGAAAATAAAAGCATCATTATTGAGCCACAAAAGCTCATTTGTTCATTTCATAAACATTTTTACTAAGCTAAGAACCTATCATGGACCAGACTCCAGGCTAGGTTCTGGCAATTCCAAAAGAATAAAGTAAAAGCATCTCTGCCTCTGGTTGCTTGCAGTCTGGGTGGTAGAGGAGATAGGCACATTCATCAACAATGACAGGAGAGTGTTAAGTACCAAGATAGAAGAATTTCCAGAGTGCTACACGAGCACAGAAGACAGCAAGGCTGGAAAAGTGAGAGAGGGCATCCTGAAAAAAAGTCAGTAGGAGCTGGGTTTCAAAGGGCCTGTGGAAATAAGTAAAACAAAAGGGGGAGAAAGGATGTCCTAGGTTGAGCAAATAGTACACGTGAAGGCACAGAGTTGTGGAGTTCAGGATGATACAGCAGGTTCCATAATGCTGGAGCTTAGCAGCTTTGCAGTGACAGAAGGCAGGATTAGAAAGTAGGCCAGACGGGGCGCCTGGGTGGCTCAGTGGGTGAAAGCCTCTGCCTTTGGCTCAGGTCATGATCTCAGGGTCCTGAGATCGAGCCCCGCATCAGGCTCTCTGCTCAGCGGGGAGCCTGCTTCCTCCTCTCTCTCTCTCTGCCTGCCTCTCTGCCTGCTTGTGATCTCTGTCTGTCAAATAAATAAATAAAATCTTTAAAAAAAAAAGAAAGTAGGCCAGACTATGGAAACCAGAATGGAGGTTCCTCAAATAATTAAGAATAGAACTACCATATAATTGAGCAATCCCACCTCTGGGAATATGTCCAGAAGAAATGAAAACTCTAACTCAAAAAGAAATATGCAACCTCCATGTTCACTGCAGCATTGTTTATAATAGCCAAGACATGGAAATTACCTAGGTGACCACTGATGGATGAGTGGATAAAGTAGTTGTGGTAATATATGCAAATATAACAGAATATTATTCGACCATAAAAAATGAAGAAATCCTACCATTAGCAATAATATGGAGGAAACTTGAAGGTGTTATGCTAAGTGAAATAAGTCAGACAGAGAAAGACAAATAGTGTATAATTTCACTTATATGTGAAATCTTAAAAATACTGAACTCCTAGAAAAAAAGATCAGAGTTGTGGTTACCAAAGGTGAGGGGATGCTGGGGGAAGGATGGGTTGAGGGAAGGTAGTCAGAAGGTACAAACTTCCAGTTATAAGATAAATGAGTACTAGAGATAAGGTACATGATGACTATAGCTAACACTGCTGTGTGGTATATAGGAAAGTTAAGACAGTAGCTCCTAAGAACTCTCATCAGCAAGAGGAATTTTTTCTTTTTCTTTGTATCTATAGGAGATGATGGATGTGAACTAAACCTATTGTGGTAATCATTTCACAATACATGTAAATGAAACCATCATGCTTGTACTCCTTAAACTTATACAGTGATGTGTATCAATTTTTTCTCAATAAAACTAAAAAAAAAAAAGGCGGGATCATGAAGTGTCTCAAAAAACAGAATTAAGGAATTTGGACCTTGGTTCTGAAAATGTAAGAAGACACTTAAGGATTATCAGCAGGACAGTGATAGTGACTGGCTCATAGGGCAAGAGACAAGAGGCATGGGTACCAGTTGGGAGGCAACTGTAGCAACCTGTGGCCGAAGAGTTATGAACAAAAGCACTGGCCCGGGGATGGAGAGGACCAGGGGACGAACACAAGAACATAAGGAGATAAATCCATAGGATTTGGTCACGCATGTTATGGAAAGGGGGTAAAGAAAAAAAGAGGAGTCTAAGATTCATAGAATTCTGGCTTGGGCAGATGGCTAGATGATGGGGCCATTCCCTAAGACAGGAAATTCACTAATTAAAAGCAGTAAGGACTCATTGATGAGTATTTGACCCGAACTTCATGAATTGAGTATGTTTTAATGTTCTAAGCACAGAAAATGCAGAAAGAGGAAGAGAAAGACGAAAAAAAAATACATCTATGTCTTTGTCCATAGCTTCCTGAAGACCCACAAGACAATGATGATTCACATTTATTGGAGCTGTGTGAGAAAGCTGGCATTTAAAGCAAAGGCTGGTCTCTTCTGAGTGGCACATGGAATGAATTCCTGGGGACTCTGATCCCATTACTACTACTAGGAGGCAGTATGGTGCCCTGGAAAGAGCCTGGGCTCTGCAGCCAGGCACCCCGCCTTTGAATCTCTAACCTGCTGTTTCCTCACCCAGAACGATCACAACAGCACAGATAGTCCTCCTGCCACTACTCTTTCTTCAAGCCCAACTGTCATTTCCCTGAACTCAAGGGTATTTCTGGGACTACAGGACATGCCAACAAGTTCTGTTGCTTCTTTACAAACGAAGTTCTAAATGACTGGGCTTTCCAGGAGGTATCCTCCTGGGCCACAAATAAAGAACAATTTCTACCATCTTCCCTGTCCACACATTCTCCCTTTAGAAAATGTATTTATAGCTTATAATCTAATCTTTAAAAAAAAGATTTTATTCATTTATGAGAAAGAGTGAGCACAAGGTCAGGGAGGAGCAGAGGAAGAGGGAGAAGCACACTCCCTGCTAAGCAGGGAGCCCAGCATGGGCCTTGATCCCAGGACCCTGGGATCATGACTTGAGCCTAAGGCAGATGCTTAACTGATTGAACCATGCAAGCACCCCTATTTTACACTTTTTGATGCTATATTATACAGTGCACACAATTCAGAGCTTTTATCTTCTCTCAATATAAAATACTTTCCTTTGTCAGTGTTTTGTTTTTTTTTTTTTTGCCTTGGGAACTATTTTATTTACTAATACCGTTTCTTTCTTTTGATTTATACTTCATTGATTTACCTTTGCCCATTCTTTTATTTTTAATCTTTCCATCTGATTTTGTTGGCAAAATGTGAAGCAAAAATAGAAGAAAATGAACAGAAATGCAATTATAGTGGGAGACTTTAGCATACTACCATTAAGCTTCAATATGTAAAATGCGCCTGAAATACATTTAAAATCACAGAAGATTTGAGCAATACAATAAATAAGGTTCAAATGCTTGGTTGATTTTGTACAAAGAAAACATATGTCTTTCAAGTGGCCATGTGAGATCTCATGAGATCTAGGACCTTGTCCGTTTGGCCTTGTCTATTGTCTTCTTTCTTATTCATATTTATTATATACTATATAACATAGTACATGGCATAGAGTAGGTATCGGTAAATATTTATTAGGGCACTGACTGAATGCATCAACCAGGTCATGGAAAAAAAAAAGCGCCAAACCAAAAAACCTCCACAAAAATCCTCCAAAGGCAAATTGTACCAGTCATATCCTGACTACTATGAAAGAAAAACTGACCTAAAGGAGCTCCTAAAGAAGTCAAGTGTGGGAAACAGGCAGGCTCACTGAAAGACAAATACAATGAGAGGGATGTGACTTTACAAGTTGAACAGGTTGTTTTGGGTGCTCTTAGGAAAGAGTGACTAAATTCACCCGGGAGAATCAGAGGCGGCCTCACAGAGAAGAGAACATTTAATTTCCTAAGGATGTGAGATTTTTGGTTGGCTTGGTTTATACTTGTTAACGTTAATTTGCATTTTTTCACATTTCTCTAACTCTAGCATGATGCATGGCAGAATGGATGTGCAAAAAATGTTTGCTGAGGGGGAGGAGTCAAGATGGCGGAGAAGTAGCAGGCTGAGAGGACATCAGGTAGCAAGAGATGAGCTAGATAGCTTATGAAACCATTCCAAACACCTACAAATCCAATAGGAGATCGAAGAGAAGAAGAGCAATAATTCTAGAGACAGAAAATCGACGACTTTCTGAAAGGTAGGTCCACCAGAGAAGTGAATCCAAAGCAATGGGAAGATAGACTGTGGGGAGAGGGGCCGGCTCCCAGCAAGCGGCAGAGCAACGGAGCACAAAATCAGAACATTTGAAAGTCCGTTCCACTGAGGGACATCGCTCCAGAGGCTAAACCGGGGTGAAGCCCACGAGGGGACAGCATGGCTTCAGGTCCCGTGGGGTCACAGAAGGATCGGGGGTGTCTGAGTGTTCCAGAGCTCGCAGGTATTAGAACAGGGAAGCTGGCTACAGAGACAGAGCCGAGGAGTGAGCTCTCAGCTCGGGGTCACCTTCAACCATAATCCATGGCAAAAGTCACTGCTCTGTGAGTGGGGTCCCCACAAGATCCAGGGAGAACCCCCCTGGAAGAGCTCAGGGATCTGCGGGGTTCGGAGACTCCAGGCGGAGCTGTGTGCCAGAGACAGAGATGCTTGGTCGCAGGCTGGGTGAGCTTGGAGCACAGCTGGAGGCCGGGAAGACAGGAGTGATTGAGCATTTTTCTCTGAGGGCACACTGAGGAGTGGGGGCCGGAGATCTTGGCTCCTCTGGGCCAGGGATTGGGAGGCCACCATTTTCATTCCTGTCCTCTGGAACTCTATGGAAAGGAAAGCGTTCAGGGAACAAAAGCTCCCAAAAGCGAACCCGAGGGGATTACTTAGCGAGGCCTGGTAAAGGAGGTGCAATTCTGCCTCGGGCAAAGGCACTTGAGAATCACTACAACAGGCCCCTCCCCCAGAAGATCAACAAGAAATTCAGCCAAGATCAAGTTCACTTACCAAGGAGAACAGCGGAATTCCAGAGGAGGAGAAAACAAAGCATGGAATTCATGGCTTTCTCCCCATGATGCTTTAGTCTTGCAAAGTTAATTAATATTTTTAATTTTATTTTTTTCTTCTGCTAAATTTTTTTAAACTATTACCCTTTCCTCTTTTAACGTTTTTTAACTAGTTTATCTTAACAATACCTTTCATTTAAAAAAAATCTTTTTTGAACCTTCATTATTATAGTCAGATTTTATCCTTCATTGTATCTAACTTTATTTTTTGTATACACATAGGGATTTTTCTTCTAAAAAATTTGGGGTACAACTTCTTCTAATAGATCAAAATACACCCTAAATCTAGGACCGGGCTTCTTCTAGTCTCCAGCCTGAGCAAATTCTCTCCACCTTCTTTTTCTTTGTTCTCCCAACCAACTTACCCTATCAACTCCTTTTTTTAGAAATTAAAAAAAATTTTTTTTCATCTTTATAGTCATATTCCATCCGTTCATTGTGTTTACCTTTACATACGTTTTTCATTCTTTAAAATTTTGGGAGGTAGTTTCTTCTAAGAGACCAAAATACTCCCCAAATTAAGTGGGTGACCCTGTTCTAGGCACCAGTCTAAAATATTTTCTTTTTTATATTTTTTATTTGTTTTCTTTTTAAAATTTTTTTTTCTGAACTTCTTTTTTACCCTTTTCTCCCCCCCCCCCCCACAATTCGGGGTCTCTTCAGATTTGGTTAAAGCACATTTTCCTGGGGTCTTTGCCACCCTCTTAGTACGTTATTTTCTCCTTCATATATTCTTATCTGGACAAAATGACAAGGCAGAAAAACTCACCACAAAAAAGAAAAAAAAAGAACAAGAGGCAATACCGAAGGCTAGGGACCTAATCAATACAGACATGGGTAATATGTCAGATCTAGATTTCAGAATGACCATTCTCAAGGTTCTAGCCGGGCTCACAAAAGGCATGGAAGATATTAGAGAAACTCTCTCGTGAGAAATAAAAGCCCATTCTGGAGAAATAAAAGAACTAAAATCTAACCAAGTTGAAATTTAAAAAAAGCTATTAATGGGGTACAATAAAAAATGGAGGCTCTTACTGCTAGGATAAATGAGGCAAAAGAGATAATTCGTGATATAGAAGACCAAATAATAGAGAATAAAATAAAGAAGCTGAGCAAAAGAGAGACAAACAACTACTGGACAACGAGGGGAGAATTTGAGAGATAAGTGATACCATAAGAAGAAACAATATTAGAATAATTGGGATTCCAGAAGAAGAGAGAGGGGAGCAGAAAGTATATTGGAGAGAATTATTGTAGAGAATTTCCCTAATATAGCAAAGGGAACAAGCATCAAAATCCAGGAGGTGTAGAGAACCCCCCTCAAAATCAATAAGAACAGGTCTACACCCCATCATCTAATAGTAAAATTTACAAGTCTTAATGACAAAGAGAAAATACTGAAAGCAGCCCGGGAAAAGAAGTCTGTAACATACAATGGTAAAAATATTAGATTGGCAGAAGACTTATCCACAGAGACCTGGCAGGCCAGAAAGAACTGGCATGATATATTCAGAGCACTAAATGAGAAAAACATGCAGCCAAGAATACTATATCCAGCTAGGCTATCATTGAAAACAGAGGGAGAGATAAAAAGCTTCCAGGACAAACAAAAACTGAAAGAATTTGCAAACACCAAACCAGCTCTACAGGAAATATTGGAAGGGGTCCTCTAAGCAAAGAGACACCCTAAAAGTAGTAGACCAGAAAGGAACAGAGACAATATACAGTAACAGTCACCTTACAGGCAATACAATGGCACTAAATTCATATCTCTCAATAGTTACCCTGAATGTAAATGGGCTAAATGCCCCAATCAAAAGACACAGGGTATCAGAATGGATAAAAAACCAAAACCCATCAATATGCTGCCTACAAGAAACTCATTTTAGACCCAAAGACACCTCTAGATTTCAGGTAAGGGTATGGAAAACAATTTACCATGCTAATGGATATCAAAAGAAAGCTGGGGTGGCACTGTTTATATCAGATCAATTAGATTTTAAGCCAAAGACTATAATAAGAGATGAGGAAGGACACTATATCATACTCAAAGGGTCTGTCCAACAAGAAGATCTAACAATTTTAAGTATCTATGCCCCTAACATAGGAGCAGCCAACTATATAAACCAATTAATAACAAAAGCAAAGAAACACATTGACAATAATACAATAATAGTAGGGGACTTTAACACTCCCCTCACTGAAATGGACAGATCATCCAAACAAAAGATCAACAAGGAAATAAAGGCCTTAAATGACTCACTGGACCAGATGGACATCACAGATATATTCAGAACATTCCGTCCCAAAGCAACAGAATACACATTCTTCTCTAGTGCACATGGAACATTCTCCAGAATAGATCACATCCTGGGTCATAAATCAGGTCTCCACCGGTATCAAAAGATTGGGATCATTCCCTGCATATTTCAGACCACAATGCTCTGAAGCTAGAACTCAATCACAAGAAGAAATTTGGAAAGAACCCAAATACATGGAGACTAAACAGCATCCTTCTAAAGAATGAATGGGTCAACCAGGAAATTAAAGAAGAATTTTAAAAATTCATGGAAACAAATGATAATGAAAACACAACGGTTCAAAATCTGTGGGACACAGCAAAAGCAGTCCTGAGAGGAAAATACATAGTGATACAAGCCTTTCTCAAGAAACAAGAAAGGTCTCAAATACACAACCTAACCCTATACCTAAAGGAGTTGGAGAAAGAACAACAACAACAACAACAACAACAAACTAAACCCAGCATGAGAAGAGAAATAATAAAGATCAGAGTAGAAATCAATGAAGTAGAAACAAACAAACAAAAAAAAAACAAAAAACAGAATAAATCAATGAAACTAGGAGTTGGCTTTTTGAAAGAATTAATAAGATTGATAAACCCCTGGCCAGACTTATCAAAAAGAGAAGAGAAAGGACCCAAATAAATAAAATCATGAATGAAAGAGGAGAGATCACAACCACCACCAAAGAAATACAAACAATTTTAAGAACATATTATGAGGAACTCTACAACAACAAATTTGACAATCTGGAAGAAATGGATGGATTCCTAGAGACATATAAACTACCACAAGTGAACCAGGAAGAAACAGAAAACCTGAACAGACCCATAACCAGTAAGGAGATTGAAACAGTCATCAAAAATCTCCAAATGAACAAAAGCCCAGGCCAGATGGCTTCCCAGGGGGAATTCTACCAAACATTTAAAGAAGAGTTAATCCCTATTCTCCTGAAACTGTTCCAAAAAATAGAAATAGAAGGAAAATTTCCAAACTCATTTTATGAGGCCAGCATCACCCTGATCCCAAAAACCAGACAAAGACCCCATCAAAAAAAGAGAATTACAGACCAATATCCTTGATGAACACAGATGCGAAAATTCTCACCAAAATACTAGCCAATAGGATCCAACAGTATATTAAAAAGATTATTAACCACGACCAAGTGGGATTTATTCCAAGGCTGCAAGGTTGGTTCAACATCTGCAAATCAATCAATGTGATACAATACGTTAATAAAAGAAAGAACAAGAACCATATGATACTCTCAATAGATGCTGAAAAAGCATTTGACAAAGTACAGCATCCCTTCCTGATCAAAACTCTTGAAAGTGTAGGGATAGAAGGCACATACCTCAATATCATCAAAGCCATCTATGAAAAACCCACAGCAAATAGCATTCTCAATGGAGAAAAACTGAGAGCTTTTCCGCTAAGGTCAGGAACACAGCAGGGATGTCCACTATCACCACTGCTATTCAACATAGTACTAGAAGTCCTAGCCTCAGCCATCAGACAACAAAAAGAAATTAAAGGCATCCAAATCAGTAAAGAAGTCAAACTATCACTCTTTGCAGATGATATGATACTCTATGTGGAAAACCCAAAAGATTCCACTCCAAATCTGCTAGAACTTGTATAGGAATTCAGTAAAGTGTCAGGATATAAAATCAGTGCACATAAATCAGTTGCATTTCTTTAAACCAACAACAAGACAGAAGAAAGAGAAATTAAGAAGTCAATTCCATTTATAATTGCACCCAAAACCATAAGATACCTAGGAATAAACCTAACCAAAGAAGCAAAGAATCTATACTCAGAAAACTACAAAGTAAACACCCAAAGAACAAATAATCCAATCAAGAAATGGGCAGAGGACATGAACAGACATTTCTGCAAAGAAGACATCCAGATGGCCAACAGACACATGAAAAAGTGCTCCACATCGCTCAGCATCAGGGAAATACAAATCAAAACCACAATGAGATACCACCTCACACCAGTCAGAATGGCTAAAATTAACAAGTCAGGAAATGACAGATGCTGGTGAGGATGTGGAGAAAGGGGAACCCTCCTACACTGTTGGTGGGAATCCAAGCTGGTGCAACCACTCTGGAAAACAGCATGGAGGTTCCTCAAAATGTTGAAAATAGAGCTACCTTTTGACCCAGCAATTGCACTACTGGTTATTTACCCTAAAGATACAAATGTAGTGATCCGAAGGGGCACGTGCACCCGAATGTTTATAGCAGCAATGTTCACAATAGCCAAACTATGGAAAGAACCTAGATGTCCAACAACAGATGAATGGATAAAGATGATGTGGTATATATATACAATGGAATACTATGCAGCCATCAAAGGAAATGAAATCTTGCCATTGCGACAACGTGGATGGAACCAGAGGGTATTATGCTTAGCAAAATAAGTCAATCAGAGAAAGACAACTATCATATGCTCTCCCTGATATGAGGAAGTGGAGATGCAACGTGGGGGGTCTGGGGGGGGGTAGGAAAAGAATAAATGAAACAAGATGGGATCGGGAGGAAGATAAACCATAAGAGACTCTTACTGTCACAAAACAAACTGAGGGTGACTGGGGGGAGGGGAGGCAGGGAGAAGGTAGTGGGGTTATGGACATTGGGGAGGGTATGTCTTATGATGAGTGCTGTGAAGTGTGTAAACCTGGCGATTCACAGACCTGTACCCCTGGGGCTAGTAATACAGTATATGTTTATAAAAAAAAATTAAAACATTAAAAAAATGTTTGCTGGAAATATGAGTCTACAGCAGGATATTCATAAGGAAACACTAGCTCCATCTTTTGGCCAATGCTGCTAATCATCCAGCCTTGAATGAATTACACGAAAGAGAGGACAGTGTCCAAAGAGAGTGAATGAGACAAGAGGAAACAGTAATTATTAAATCAACCAATATTTGGTGATGCTCATCATGTGTTATTTTTTAAATCATATGATTCCATTGGGGATTTATTCTGGAAAAAAATCACAGGATTACTAATTCCCCATGACAAGACAGCTTGATTACTCTTAGTAGTATTTACGTTATTATAAAGATTTTTTTAAAAAATTATTTATTTCACAGAGAGAGAGATCACAAGTAGGCAGAGAGGCAGGCAGAGAGAGAGAGAGGGAAGCAGGTCCCCCCACCAAGCAGAGCGCCCGATGTGGGGTTCGATCCTAGGACTCTGAGACCATGACCTGAGCCAAAGGCAGAGGCTTAACCCACTGAGCCACCCAGGCGCCCTATGTTATTATACATACTACGTACAAACATTATATATTACAATATATGCAGCAAACTATAAGTTACTCATATGACCAACATTTACTAAATGCCTCTTGTATTCTAGACACTCTGCCATAAATGTTATGTACATAGAACATAGTAGCAAAGAATACATACTTGGAGTCTGACATAGTTGGTCCCAATCTAGGTTCTACTTCTTTTCTATGTGATATCAGGCAAATGCTTCTTCAGCTTCTAGGGGCTGTAGTTCTCTTCCTCATCTCTAAAATGGGGATAATACTACCTACATCTCAAAAGGTTGTAATAAGTAAAGGAGAAAATGCACAGAAAAGCACTTAGCAGAGTGCCTGCCATAGCAGCACTACTGGTTACCATTTGTAGCTGAACTAATTATGGTCTAAGTCTTCCTTTACTATTTGGTGAGGCCCTCATATCATATATTAAATTCTCATTTATACAAGGATCTGTTTCTACCCTATTTATTCTATTTTTATTTCTTATGCCAGTACCATGCTGACTTAAGTTTTAAATATGCTTTAATATATGGTAGTTTCCCCATTTACTTCACTTCTTTTAATTTTAAGTAATATTTATGATTTTATTCTGATTTCAAATGTTCATTATCATTCAGAAAATAGGAAAAAGGCAACAACAAAGTATAAAGGAAATGAAAGATAAACACGGAAATAATCTGCACTCTTACCATTCAGATATTACCACTGTTAAGATTATGATTTTGGCTTCCTTCTTCCTAGCATCTCGAATCTCAATTTTCTCTATTTCAATAAATAGAATTCTGTATCTTACTTTTTTCACTCAATAAACATTATGAGAACTCTTCATTCATTAATTACTTTTCAAAAACATTTACCTTTCATTTTCTTTATTTCTTTATTTTATTCATTTGATGGGATGCCTGGGTGGCTCAGTGGATTACATGTCTACCTTTGGCTCAGGTCATGATCCCAGGACCCTGGGATCGAGTCCCACATCTAACTCTTTGCTCAGTGGGGATCCTGCTTTTCCCTCTCCCTCTGCCCCTCCCCCAGCTTGTGCATGCTCTTTATCTCTCTCTCCCTACTCTCTGTCAAATAAATAAATAAAATCTTAAATTTTTTTTTTCATTTGAGTATAGCTGACACACAATGTTGTGTTACATTAGTTTCGGGTGTACAACTCAGTCATTTTATATATATATATATATGATTTTATTTGTGAGAGAGAGAATGAGCAATAGGGAGGGGCCAAGGGAGAGGGAGGGAGGAGGGAGAGAGAGAGGACCGGACTCTCCCCTGAACAGGAAGCCCAGTGAGGGGCTCAATCCCAGGACCTGGAGATCATGACCTGAGCTGAAAGCAGATACTTAACTGACTGAGCCACCCAGATGTCCCAAGTTTATATATTATGCTCTGCTCACAAGTGTAGCTACCATCTGTTACCATACAAAGCTATTAAAATATCACTCACTATATTCCCTATGCTGTGCCTTTTATTCCCATGGCTTACTCATTCCATAAATGGAAGCCTCTATCTGCCACTCCCCTTCACCCACTTTGCCCAGCCCCCACCCATTGTCCTCTGGCAACCATCACATTGTTCTCTGTATTTATAAGTCTGATTCTGCTTTTTGTTTGGTTAATTCATTTGATTTTTTAGATTCCACATGTAAGTGAAATCATATGGTATTTGTCTTTTTCAGTCTGAGTTATTTCACTTATCATAATACCCTCTAGGTCCTTTCATGTTGTCTCAATTGACACAATCTCATCTTTTTGTATGGCTGTGTGAAATTCCATTACACACACACACACACACACACACCCCATTCTTATCCATTCTTCTATTGATGCACAGTTAGGTTCCTTCCATATCTTGGCCATTGTAAATAATGCTGTAATAAACACAGGGGTGCTTATGTCTTTTTGCAAATTTTTTTTAAGATTTTATTTACTTATTTGATAGACAGAGACCACAAGTAGGCAAAGAGGCACACAGAGAGAGAGAGGAAGGGAAGCAAGCTCCCAGCGTAGCACAGAGCCTGATGTGGGGCTCGATCCCAGGACCCTGGGATCATGACCTGAGCCGAACGCAGAGACTTTAACCCACTGAGCCACGCAGGCACCCCGCTTATGTCTTTTTGAATTAGTATTTTTGTATGGGTAAATACCCAACAGCAGAATTATTGGATCATATGGTATTTCTATTTTTAATTTTTCAGGAACCTCCATACTGTTTTCCACATGGCTGTACCAATTTACTTTCCATCTACAGTGCTCCAGGGTTCCTTTTTCTTCACATCCTCATCAACACTTGTTATTTCCTGTACTTTTGATTTTGGCTATTTGACAGGTGATATCTCACTATGGTTTTGATTTGCATTTCCCAATAGTGAGTGGTGTTGAGCATCTTTTCATGTGTCTGTTAGCCATCTGGATGTCTTTGGAAAAATGTCTATTTAAGCTCTCTGTCCATTTTTTAATTGGATTGCTTTCTGGTGTTGAATTGTAGAAGTTCTTTATGTATTTTGGATATTAACCGCTTAGCAGATATATCATTTGCAAATATCTTCTCCCATTCAGTAGGGTGTCTTTTTGTTGATTTTTTTCACTGTGCAAAATCTTTTTGTTTTGGTGTGGTCCTAATAGTTTATTTTTGTTTTTGTTCCTCTTGCCTTAGGAGACATATCTAGAAAAATGTTGCCAGGCCAATGTCAAGGAAGTTAGTGCCTATGCTCTCTTCTAGGATTTTTATGGCTTTAGGACTCAAATTTAGGTCTTTAATCCATTTTGAATTTATTTCTGTGTAAGTCGTCAGAAAGTGGTCCAGTTTTCCCAGTACCATTTATTGAAGAGACTATCTTTTTCCCCATTGTATAGTCTTGCCTCCTTTGTTACAGATGAATTGACCATGTAAGTGCGGGCTTATCTCTGGGGTCTCTATTTCATTTCTCTGATCTTTGCGTCTATTTTTGGGCCAGTACCATACTGTTTTGATTACTACAGCTTTGCAGTATATCTTAAATCTGGAATTACGATACCTCCAGCTTTTTCTTTCACAAGATTGCTTTAGTTATTCAGGGTCCTTTGTGGTTCCACACAAATTTTAGTATTATTTCTTCTAGTTTTGTGGCAAATATTGGTATTTTGATAGGGATTGCATTGAATGTGTAGATTGCTTTGGGTAGTATGGACATTTTAACCAAAAACATAATTTTTTTTTAAAGATTTTATTTATTTATTTGACAGAGAGAAATCACAAGTAGGCAGAGAGGCAGGCAGAGAGAGAGGAGGAAGCAGGCTCCCTGCTGAGCAGAAAGCCCGATGTGGGGCTTGAACCCAGGACCTGGGATCATGACCTGAGCCGAAGGCAGCGGCTTAACCCACTGAGCCACCCAGGCGCCCCCAAAACAT